>NW_015650001.1:1186739-1189053 GCF_001515625.1 Sinocyclocheilus rhinocerous
GAAAAAGCCCTAGAGTTGTTTTTTTTTTTTTTCCGTCCAGGCGGGTTTTTCTCCGGCTCTTCAGTCGTGCTGTTGGACGCCTGTATTTTGGGGATTAGTAGCTTAATCGACCTTGTAATGGGGAGATCAGAGCAGCGTGGAGCCATGGAGAGGAGTTCTCAGACACACATAGACACACTTATTCTCGTGCAAACACACATATACACAATCAACCCCCACCCTGCTGCGTCTCTCTAGTACTCTTTATATGCACTAGCTGTTTATTTCTGTTTCTAAAATAAATAAACGTTGAAGCAATCTTGCTTTTCAGATACTGTCGCAATCTCAGAGGGAGGGTGGAGATATGGTCACCTAGCAAACATTCAGAAGCTTGATCACACCATGTCAGTAATTGGCTATATTACACATAAAGCCTTTTCTGTAACCCTAACTCTAATTAAGCAGTATTTTTTTCTATATAGAAATATACACCATTGTTGAAGTGTCTGCAGATCAGCTCCATCAATTCACTGGTTTACGAAGTTGTAACATTGCCAAAAAAGGTTTGAATCTATGCTGTTTGTGATCAAAGCTGTAAGAATAACAATTTGGCATTCTAAGCCTGCTGTCAAAGAATTACAAAGTTCTGTTGTCCTTTGATGTGGGAGCCAAAACTGTGCTTGTCTATGTTGTGGATAGAAGTTACATCAAACTGCACCGATGCTAAAAGGTAAGTGTGTCTGTCCATCCAAGTGAACAAAGAAATTAAGCAACAAACTACGTTATGCTACATTTTCAGTACACAGATTTAGCCCTGATTTTCCATTCGTCAACTGTTAATGTAGACCGAAATCGATGAGTGTGCATTTTCAAAGGCACAATCTGAGGGAAGCGCAATGTGTCACAGATGCCCAAGAGATATTTAGCAGTTTAAATATCTAGACCTGTCTGTGACTCCAAATCCTGCAGAGTGAAATGCGTTTTGAATAGAAATGACATTACCAACGTCGGACAGCTGTGTTGTGTGAAAAAAAAACAAAAAAAAGCAGTCCCAAGACTTCAAAAGTCGTATAGAGTATGAGCATCATTAGAGATGACAATCGTCACTGGGGAACAAGGTATACATGAACAAATTTGAAAAGACAATTCAGTTTTAATGGTATTTTTGTACATGAATGGTAGCAATATAGAAAAAAAAGAATCCATCTGCATATGACAATAGCAGAAAAGGTAATCTAGATCCATTTCACTGCAATCGAATGGGTTAGTTAGGTGAATGTAGCTGTTGTACTGGTGACAAAGTCAACAAGACAATTATTGATTTGGACGCTGGTTCCCAGCAACAGTGTTAATTTTGACAGGCATTTTTGATTTAGTCTTAGTCTTTATCCTGAGACGAAAATGCTTAATAGTCTTAGTCACATTTTAGTCATTTGTGTCTTTCATAGTTTTAGTCTAGTTTTAGTCGACGAAAAGTCAACTATTAGTCATTACTTTTAGTCAAACTGCAGTTACCAACATTTATTTTGGTAGCTATTTTATATGTAGTCTTCAAACAAAAATAGTCATTAATTTTTCTCTCTTTAGACCAAATAAATTAAGTTTATGAGTGATTTGAATCAAGGATTGAATTTGGAAAAACTTTTCATTTTTGGGTGAACTATCCCTTAATCCCTTAACTATCCCAGTAGTGAAAAGGGAGCAACTTATAAAAATTATATATATATTTATATTGTTCATATATAATATATAGAATTTATAATTTTTGAAAAAGAAGCAGAATAAGACAAATACGAAAGAGATACAAATTAAACTCATTGTTCAGATACAGTAGGTTTACTTAACATATTAATTTAACATCTTTTGTTGGTTAACATTAATGACACGGGTAGGTACTTAATTAGGAATGCTGTCCCTTTAAGACGGAAGGCCTGCAATACAGACACGCGTTCAGTTTTCGCCCACCTGTTTACGTTCACTTAATCCATAACTGACTGTATTTACGTGAGATACTCTACACGAAAGACATTTGGACTGCTGTGTGTGTATTTGAGCACTGAGAAGTGAGAACTGATCGCGCGCTGTATATGAGAACTGAAGAAGTAGAGCGTGCACGAGAGAGAGCACTTCTATCAGAACGATTCCGCCTATCCCGCCTTCACTAACTTTAAGTTAATCGACAACGAATTGTGACTCCCGGGAAAAACAGGACGTCTGGTCACCTTATCCCTACCCCTTCGGGTGCAGAGGCCAGTGTTTCAGATCGCTAGTTCGCATTTTGTTAGCCTATCCATCCACTGCGGCTGCCATACTGAGACTAGATATGCAAACGCCC
>NW_015650001.1:1189115-1195295 GCF_001515625.1 Sinocyclocheilus rhinocerous
GTAGTCCTCAAATAACATTATAGTCCCGTCTCGTCTTGTTAACGAAGACGCGGCAATAATTTCGTCATAGTTTGTATCATCAGATATTAGTTTTAGCTTGTCAACGTCTCGTCTTAGTCACAGAAAAAATGTCCGTTAACGAATATTTTTCGTCGTCATCTTCGTTGACGAAATTAACACTACCCAGCAATGGATACAAATGTTTGTGTTCCCACCAGGCTTTTTATAGCCTATAGCTAAATCAGCATGACTTACTTAAACTGCATAACCAGAATAACAGCATAGCTATATTGGTCCTGCAGCTAGAACAGCACTAAACCAGCACTGACCAGCATGAATTAATTTGTTCTTTTCATCGGGGTGGTTTGGTTTTGTTGAGGGCCTGGTGAGGGTCACAGTAATGCATCTCTCACTCGTGGGGATTTGGCTAATGCCTTCCAGGGAAACATGGGAATGCATTGTGCAGTCATCCTTTTCTCTCTGGGGCGTTAAGCCTGTGTTATCTCATATCAGAGATGGTGTAAGGATCGGGTGCGTGAGGGATGATAAGATGAACAAACACTGCGGCTCATTAGAGCGAAGACATTGTGTAATCACTGCTCTAATCTCCCATAATCCCAGCATCTACAACCAGCCACACTCTCACAGCGGGTTTTTCCCCTCCACCTCCCCTGCCCTCTCATTCCAGACATAAAGGTCAGCTTTGGTAGCCTGAACCTGATCAGGGAGTCGGCCATTTTAAGGGTTGTCTCAATCGCCAAATCTTTCCAGTGCACTGGAGCGTTCTCTCCCTGAAAAATCCCACAATGCACCGCAAAACTAGGGAGCATCAGCGCTCACTATGCTCCCTTACCGGAAATAACGTCACATTTCTGAAGCGTGAAACATAATCCACACAAGTCAACACGATAAAAGATTTGAAAAGACAGACTTAGTATATTAGATACGTTCTTAGTATATTTCAAAATAAACACACATCAATAGACAGGTAATGAACACATCTAATTATTTATAATTAATATTCGGCTGAAATGTTGTAAGAAAATGTAACAGAACGATGTGTTTAAAGAGAATCAAAAATAATATAAAAATTAGATTGGTCCTGCCTGTTGTTTATTAATTCCAGTGATGACGTTCTACAGTACTATGTTGTCCATTGACGCTGTACTGTACGTAATCATGTCACTGGAATTCGAGTGATCACTGTCCCAACGTGCAGTGAGTCAGGGAACTTACCAGTGACCGAATTCGTGTACACGATCTGCTGGTTTACGAGATCGGGAGCTAGGGAGCTAGGGAGCTAATTGAGATGCACCCCAGGTGAGACCGTGTAATGTAGGGGTGTCCAGTCCTGCTCCTGGAGGGCCACTGTCCTGCAGAATTTAGCTTCAACCCCAATCAAACACACATGAACAAAGCTGATCAAGATCTTCTGGATGACTATAAACTTCCATACAGATGTGTTGGAGCAAGTTAGAACAGAACCAGGGGTAGCCAATCCTGCTGCTGGAGAGGTCCCATCCTGCAGAGTTTAGTTCCAACCCTAATCAAACAAATCTGAACCAGCAAATCAAGGTGTTCGAGATCACTACAACAGTGGTTTTCAATCCTGGTCCAGGGGATCCACCATCTCCCTAATCTAACACAACTCAGTCAGATCATCAGCTCATTAGGCAAGGACTCCATGAATTCAGCTGAGTGTGTCAGATAAAATAGACATACAAAATGTGTAGAGCAGTGGGTCTCCAGGACCAGGATTGAAAACCACTGCACTAGAAAATAACAGGCAGGTGTGTTGGAGCAGGGTTGAAACTTAAGTCTGCTGAAAGGTACAGTAGCTGCAACCCAATTTAACCAAGGAGGTCCACAATGACCTGTTAGCATTTCTATCGATCTCAATAGCCAACTTAGAGCCAGTCACAAAAGTATATGGCATATGACTGATTATTCTGGAGCCACAGGAAAATTATGCCATGACAACACTGATTGGCTGATGGCACCACAAGAACACACAGTCCTAAATCCTTCACTGGTGACTATCCTGAGCAGTGATGTCAAAGGCAGCAGACAGGGAAGCAATTTTAAGCAATCGTTTTAAAGCCATCCAATTAAAAAAATAATGTAAATTACCAACTTTTGCCTCCTGACCTGTACATATGGTAAGGAACATAAACTATTAAAAAGGGACTAAGAACCCAAGGGGAATATGAGAAAGAACTGAAAGGGGAGTGCTGTCTGGCAACACAGAGAAGGTTTGGTCTAGGTATGGGGCTTGATCTGGCAGTTCCAATATGCTTCTTCAGGTTCAGGGTGTGGAGGCCAGTGGCTCGACCTCTCTAGTGGCATAATTACAATATGGGACAAGAGTGACCCAACATCCTGGCCCAATGACTGTGACGTGGACCTTCAAAGACCTAGATCTGTCTCTCCTCTCTCAAGTGCAAGCTTCAGTCAGGAGCTTGTGTATACATGGCAGCAACTGAAGGGATGGGGTGGTCATATGTGACAGCATTTTGATCAAAACCTGAGTCATGAAGTCAAGTCAAGCACACTGCATTGTGGGTCACAGTATTCCGTATGCTCTGGTTGTACACCGCACATTTTTGCTAATGTACTGTAGCAGGTCTCCAGCTACTCAATGAATACAGAAAATTTGCATACTGAGCAGCATATACAGAAATATACATTTCTGTCACATGTCTCTCATTTTTTTGTTCTCAGTGCCCTCTCCAAGTTTTTCTTCTGCCTGTCTCATTTTCTTCATTCTCTTCTTTTGCTCTTCTCATCCTGCACTCCCTCTCGTTGTCTTTCTGTCTCTCTCTTTCTTGTATATGCCGTTTTCTTTCTTTTTTCCCTTCTCTAAACTAATAACAGAAAGGGTGCTCGTGGGCAACCCAGTGGAAAAAAAAAATCAATACTCTCTCATACAAAATCGAGATTTCTTTTATCCTGCCACTTTTGTTCCTTTTCTTTCTCTCTCTTTCTCTTGCTGCCACTCCTCTGAGCTCTCCTACGCTGGTCTTTAGAGTGCCGTAGAACACTGTCGTGGATTTTACGAGGTGCTCTTGCACTGGTTTTTGATCGATTGAAAATAATCAGATCTTTTCCCTTGATGCATCTCATCGGAGCACTCATCTGACCTCTCGGCTCTTCAAGAAGTTTTTCAGGGCCGGCCAAACACGTGAAGTGTTGGCGGGGGTGTCGGGCAGGTTGGCCTTCTCCGCAAGCCGCCCCATCATACACACTCAAGCCTATTACTCCAACCCAGAGCCAGAGTGAAGAGAGGCAGGTCAGGTTCTAGCCTCGCACACTCTTCAAAGAGAAAGACAGACAGAGACAATAATGACAGTTTAAGCAGGGGGTGTTTTAGGCAGTGGCATTTGGTGGACTTCTGAAATGAGGAAGCAAAGGCATCTCTCTGCACTGTAAATTCATATTGGCATTTGCCTTACACTATCAATAATCAAGATGACAAACAAAAAATGGCTCATTCACAATTGGTTACATTTTTAAAAACAACAAAGATTTTTGGTGAATCGGTTGAAGTGGTTAAAATGTACCTGTGTTATGCTGTGCTTAAGATCCATGAGACTATTGATATGACAAGAAGTTAAAAATACCTATCACAAGTTTTGTCATAATCACGCATATTTAATAAAAAGATGACACTACTTCTTTAATATTTTTTATTTATTGCATACTTTATACAGCTCATTGTACTGAATTTATGCTGCCTCCCTGCTATATTTATTTCTGATTTGTTCGATCTGAAATTATCTTATCATTTGGCAAAAGACTGCTGAAGTGAATTTCTTTTCCAAATATTTCCTCCACAAAAGTACTAAAAGAATTGTTAATTGAACCGTTGTGAAACCAGAATCATTAATCAAATCCGTTACACTGCTCCATGCGATTCCCATCGGTAGCCAGCAAGCAACCATTTATTATTATTCATGTCTCTCGTATCACTCCACTCCAGCTATTATATTAACAGGCACCTTCTTTTCAGACCATTAGACAATAAATCCTCAGTAAACACCACAATTTTGCTGTTCCCAACAGGTCAAGTTTTGGATGGTTAGCATGGCTCCATTAACCCCTCATGATACATGGTGTAACTATTTGGTTCTAAAAAGCATATTTCTCCACTGATGACAATTCCAAAAAGTGTTTTTTTTTGGTGGGTTAGCAGCCAGTCAGCATTATCAAGATGTCATGCTGCTGAGACTCCAAAATGATTAGTCATGTGAAATGTACTATTCCGGTAATCTCAGGAGGTCCTGTGCAAGCCAGACAACTGCTTTTGAGATGAACGGGAATTCTAACGGATAGTTCTCTCCAGTCACACCATGATTAAGCATCTCATTGAGAACACAAAAGAAGCAAATAAATGATGCCTCTTTTTCAAACTTTATCCACAGGTGTCACTGTTGGACAACGTAACTTTACAAAAAAGACAGTGAGTTCCCATTCAGGAACTCGAGCTGCGTTGAAACGCTATGGGAACGCCTTTAGCGTGACCACGCTCTGAATCACGTGTGTAATCAGTCCAATGGATCGGCGAGACGTCACGGGCGGGTGACGTACCGACCAGGAAGCTTAAAAGCACGTGCGGTGGAACTGGCGTCAGCTTTCTGTCATTCAGCAAGCGCTCTGTGTGTGTGTCAGTCTCTATTTGTTGTGAGTCTTATTTAGTGTTGTTTGTCCACTTATAAGCTCCATTATGTCAAATCTTCAGCAAAAAAAGAAGCATTTGGGCAAGAGCAGGCAGCGTTCAGGCTGTGTCAGATTTTGTGTTGTCTGCTTGGGGAGCTCTCGAGGGAGCTGACTGCCCGCATTGCGACTCAGGAGATATCTCACTGTCCCCTCTGGTTCTCTCTGACTCATCCAGCTCCACTGGGGCTGGATACCATGGTACAGACTTGGCCGAGGCTTCAACTGTATGCTTTTCCCCCGATCGCTCTGCTCCCGGGAGTTCTGGAGAGAGTGCGCCGAGACGGGGTCTGTCTACTGCTTGTGGCCCCGTTCTGGCCGGGCCATGGTTCTCGGACCTGATTTCCCTCCTCGACGGCTCTCCATGGGAGATTCCCGTCAGGAGAGACTTCCATTTGTTGTGAGTCTTATTTAGTGTTGTTTGTCCACTTATAAGCTCCATTATGTCAAATCTTCAGCAAAAAAAGAAGCATTTGGGCAAGAGCAGGCAGCGTTCAGGCTGTGTCAGATTTTGTGTTGTCTGCTTGGGGAGCTCTCGAGGGAGCTGACTGCCCGCATTGCGACTCAGGAGATATCTCACTGTCCCCTCTGGTTCTCTCTGACTCATCCAGCTCCACTGGGGCTGGATACCATGGTACAGACTTGGCCGAGGCTTCAACTGTATGCTTTTCCCCCGATCGCTCTGCTCCCGGGAGTTCTGGAGAGAGTGCGCCGAGACGGGGTCTGTCTACTGCTTGTGGCCCCGTTCTGGCCGGGCCATGGTTCTCGGACCTGATTTCCCTCCTCGACGGCTCTCCATGGGAGATTCCCGTCAGGAGAGACTTCCTCTCACAGGCGGAGGGTATGATCTTTCACCCCCGCCCGGAGCTGTGGAAGTTATGGGTGTGGCCTCTGAGGGGGCACAACTCGCAGCTTCCAGTCTCTCAACCGAGGTTGTTGAGACCATCCTCCATCCAGAGTTCCCTCAATGAGGAAACTGTACACCCTGAAGTGGAAGCTGGAAGAGTTCCTGCAGGCCCGTTTCTCCGCAGGGTTGACCCACTCCACCCTGAAGGTCTTTGTGGCAGCCATTGCGGCCTACCACGCCCCTCTCGGTGGCCAGTCAGTGGGCAGACACCCCCTAAGTACACGTTTGTTCCGCGGTGCGCTGAGGCTGAGGCCTCCGGTATGATCTCGCGTTCCCCCATGGGACTTGGCTGTGGTGCTAGAAGCTCTCGGTTGGCCTCCCTTCGAGCCTATTGAGGAGATACCTGATCGCCATCTCACTATAAAGACTACCTTTTTCTGGCGATATCTTTTCTTAAGAGAGTTGGGGATCTGCAGGCCCTCTCAGTGGCCCCTTCCTACCTAGACTTTGCGCCTGGTCTGGCTAAAGCTTTCCTTTACCCTCGAGCAGGTTATGTCCCTAAGGTCCCCTTCTCTACACCACGGCCTGTCGTACTCCAGGCCTTCAGTCCTCCTCCCTTC
>NW_015650001.1:1196245-1198236 GCF_001515625.1 Sinocyclocheilus rhinocerous
AAGAGAGTTGGGGATCTGCAGGCCCTCTCAGTGGCCCCTTCCTACCTAGACTTTGCGCCTGGTCTGGCTAAAGCTTTCCTTTACCCTCGAGCAGGTTATGTCCCTAAGGTCCCCTTCTCTACACCACGGCCTGTCGTACTCCAGGCCTTCAGTCCTCCTCCCTTCCGGGAGCCTGACCAGCAGAAGTTTAATTGTATGTGTCCAGTGCTCCAGTGCCCCTAATGTTCGTCAGGTTCTATGGCCTAGATATGCGAACCACTCTGGGCTCTTCTGTTTTCTCGCCCTAGCGGTGCTCTTCCACACTAGGCAGGGATTTGTAAGTCTGGGGGTGTGGGCAAACTCGTTCCCATAGCATTTCGGCACAGCTTGAGTTCCTGAAGGGGAACGTCTCCAGGTTACGCATGTAACCATGGTTCCCCGAGGGAACGAGATGCTGCGTCATACTGCCATACTGTCGGCATCCCTGCGAGCTCTTGCTTCATTCCTAGAAGCTGACACCGGTTCCACCGCACGTGCTTTTAAGCTTCCTGGTCGCTACGTCACCCCGCCCGTGACGTCTCGCCCATCCATTGGACTGATTACACACGTGATTCAGAGCGTGGTCACGCTGAAGGCGTTCCCATAGCATTTCGACGCAGCGTCTCGTTCCCTCGGGGAACCCATGGTTACATGCGTAACCTGGAGACGTTATACATTACTCTGTGACGAGTGGGGCGGGGCCGAGAGCCGAGTGAACGGAGCAAGGCCGGTGGAGTAAGTGACAATGCATGACACCTGCGCCACTCACCGGTCTCGAGTCCCACGGACCAGGCCGTCTTGCACTGTCGTCATTCCTCCTTTTATGCTTCCGGAGTATGGGATGATATTAGACTCAAAATGATTAATAGATCATTATCCATGTACTGCATTAATTTTATACATGTATCTTACTAACCACAAACAAATACCTTTCAATTTGAGTCTGTGGAATTCAGGATTAAATTATTGTGCAGCGATTTTTAGCAGTTTACAGCATTTTACGTCCCCCACACATACAACTACCAACGAACAAGGCCCAGTGCAATTAATTAACGTGTACACGATTTGAAAAATTCGCAAATGTGGTCACTACACTGAAACCAATACTTTTCAACCAGTGTCTGCAGAGTTAAGAATGACATTAATGTGCAGCATTTTGTTCAAATAGGGACATATTTGTGAATACAAATGTTATACTTTGTATCAAAGTATCATAATTTGTGCATGTAGCGATTAAAATGTGCATTTGTGGATCAGGCGACACGCGTGCATTCATTCATGTCTCTTCTGAGTCAATTCTATTTGATTCATTTGAATTTTGAGACTTTCGTTCCGCCCTTTTAGCCTTGCCCAATCCACACACACACAGCTCGCGATCCACGCGCAGCTGAGACACAGAAAATCAGCGACCACTAGATGGCACTAGCCCCAGTCACATGTGCGCATTCCATTGAGTACGGTTTAATGAATGTTACATTGTGTTTTCTTTGTTTCTTTTTGGTTTGGCTATTCTCCTCTGCCCGTAGAAATATAATAAAGTTGTTTTATTGAACTTGTTCTAATTTAACTTGTCTTAAGACACAGAATAGCTTATATTAATTTTGCCAAACAAGAACTTCGTGATGGTACCTTGGTTTTTTCTTTCTTTCTGTAATTCAACGGCACGTTGTCAATTATTCCTTCCTTGTAGGCTATTATTATTATTATTATGCAAAGATGAAGTTGACGATGCTGATTAGCCATCTCTGCAGTACGAGAGAAATGCACCTTTCATATAGGTCTACAGCATTGCAAACGCTGCAACCTGTTCATTATCAGAATAAAATACAGTCAACCAAACATATAGATACACTATAGAATCTAGATACACTGGTTAATAAAAAACAGCCTGTAGTACAATCCGTGCCGTTCAGCCTGAGCTCGGGCCAAGCACATATTTGCTCATGTGAAGAGGACGATTTTTCATGTGAAGA
>NW_015650001.1:1203194-1205748 GCF_001515625.1 Sinocyclocheilus rhinocerous
ATTTGTGCATGTAGCGATTAAAATGTGCATTTGTGGATCAGGCGACACGCGTGCATTCATTCACTTCTCTTCTGAGTCGATTCTATTTGATTCATTTGAATTTTGAGACTTTCATTCCGCCCTTTTAGCCTTGCCCAATCCACACACACACAGCTTGCAATCCACGCGCAGCTGAGCCTAAGAAAATCAGGGACCACTAGATGGCACTAGCCTCAGTCACATGTGCGCATTCCATTGAGTACGGTTTCATGAATGTTACATTATGTTTTCTTTGTTTCTTTTTGGTTTGGCTATTCTCCTCTACCGTAGAAATATAATAAAGATGTTTTATTGAACTTGTTCTAACTTAACTTGTCTTAAGGCACAGAATAGCTTATATTAATTTTGCCAAACAAGAACTTAGTGACGGTACCTTGTTTTTTTCTTTCTTTCTGTAATTCAACGGCACGTTGTCAGTTATTCCTTCCTTGTAGGCTATTATTATTATTATTATTATTATTAAAAGGGCTATTAGCTGATTAGCCATCTCTGCAGTACGAGAGAAGCATTTATTGACATCTTGTTCGGTTAATTTGGATTTTGAGAAAGTTTGCAGCATTTCACGACGCTCACTCACACAACCAGTGAACAAGGCCCAGTGCAATTCATTAACGTGTACACGATTTGAAAAAAGCGCAAATGTGCGTCACTACACTAAAACAAATGCTTTTCAACCGGTGTCTGCAGAGTTAAGAATTACATTAATGTGCAGCATTTTGTTCAAATAGAGACATATTTGTGAATACAAATGTTATAGTTTGTATTAAAGTATCATGATTTGTGCATGTAGCGATTAAAATGTGCATTTGTGCATCAGGCGACACGCGTGCATTCATTCACTTCTCTTCTGAGTCGATTCTATTTGATTCATTTGAATTTTGAGACTTTCGTTCCGCCCTTTTAGCCTTGCCCAGTCCACACACACACAGCTCGCGATCCACGCGCAGCTGAGCCACAGAACATCAGCGACCACTAGATGGCACTATCCCCACTCACATGTGTGCATTCCATTGTGTACAGTTTTATAAATGTTACATTGTGTTTTCTTTGTTTCTTTTTGGTTTGGCTATTCTCCTCTGCCCGTAGAAATATAATAAAGTTGTTTTATTGAACTTGTTCTAATTTAACTTGTCTTAAGACACAGAATATCTTATATTAATTTTGCCAAACAAGAACTTCGTGACGGTACCTTGTTTTTTTCTTTCTTTCTGTAATTCAACGGCACGTTGTCAGTTCCTTCATTGTAGACTATTATTATTATTATTATTATTATTATTATGCAAAGATGAAGTTGACGATGCTGATTAGCCATCTCTGCAGTACGAGAGAACCTTTGCACCTTTCATATAGGCCTACAGCATTGAAAACGCTGCAGCCTGTTCATTATCAGAATAAAATACAGTCAACTAAACATATAGATACACTATAGAATCTAGATACACTGGTTAATTAAAACAGCCCGTAGTACAATCCGTGCCGTTCAGCCTGAGCTCGGGCCAAGCTCATATTTGCTCATGCGAAGAGGACGATTTTTCATGTGAAGAAGATCATGATTTGTTTTTGTTTTTTGGAAAGCGGGTTAAGAACAAAGCCTGGTTTACATAGGCCTAATAAATAATAGTCTGTAGCATTCAAATTCAAATAGCCAACATTGTGAATATGGAAACATTTGGATTCGTGCCAAATGAGAGAGTAAGAAAGAGGATTATAGGGCCAAACTATTTACAAAAAACATCTCCAGAATAAAGTCATTAGCCTATAATGCGAGATTAAACTCATTAAATATCCAGAAAAATGTAGAAATAAAATATTGATTATAAAAATAATTAAATATCGAGAATAAAGTCGTTCACCAGCATCGTCAACTTCATCTTTGCAGCCGACACTGACTCAGAAAACAGTTTAGTAATAAGTAGCCTATATAAAATATGTTCTAGCTATTTATGTGATCCGCTTGAGCGGTGAATGGCTATAGCCTATAAAACGCTCGTTTAGTATAGTTTAGTTTAATTTAATTTAATAGTTTAATTAAATATAAACGTGCGATTACTGATGGATTAAATGAGCGACTATAATAGCCCTTTTAATAATAATAATACAAGGAAGGAATAACTGACAACGTGCCGTTGAATTACAGAAAAAAAAACAAGGTACCGTCAGTCTTGTTTGGCAAAATTAATATAAGATATTCTGTGTCTAAAGACAAGTTAAGTTAGAACAAGTTCAATAAAACATATTTATTATTAGTGCCATCTAGTGATCGCTGCTTTTCTTAGGCTCAGCTGCGCGTGGATCACGAGCTGTGTGTGTGTGGATTGGGCAAGGCTAAAAGGGCGGAACGAAAGTCTCAAAATTCAAATGAATCAAATAGAATCGACTCAGAAGAGACATGAATGAATGCACTCGTGTTGCCTGATCCACAAATGCGCATTTTAATCGCTACATGCACAAACTATGATACTTTAATACAAACTATAACATTTGTATTCACAAATATGTCTCTATTCGAACAAAA
>NW_015650001.1:1205783-1212212 GCF_001515625.1 Sinocyclocheilus rhinocerous
GTCAATTAATGCATGTGTGTCACCTGATCCACTTATGCACGGATTCCTTTTTTCATGAGCAATTTATGATATATTAATGCAGAACATAACATTTTTATTCGCAAACATGTCTGTATTTAAATCGCTGCACAATCATTTAATCCTGAATTCCACAGACTCAAATTGAAAGGCATTTGTTTGTGGTTAGTAAGATACATGTATAAAATTAATGCAGTACATGGATAATTGTACGTGCATCTATTAATCATTTTGAGTCTAATTTCATCACATACCGGAGCTCCTCCGTGGGACTCGAGACCGGTGAGTGGTGCGGGTGTCGTGCATTATCACTTACTCCACCGGCCTCGCTCCGTTCACACGGCTCTCGGCCCCACCCCACTCGTCACATACTCAATCTCATATTTCATTTTATTTTTTTATTATTTTTGCTGATCCAAATTGTTTTGAGGAGGCACCGTCTCCCCTGCTTCATCAGAGAAAATGCCACTGGTTTAGGGTGCAGTTTGGCAGTTTGTGTAGGTCTAATGGAACGCACTGCTCCAGTATTACTGTCAGATGGCACAGATGGACAACAGAGGGAGAAAAGGCTTTCGTAGACGACAGAGAAAATGGGAAAAGAAAAAGGGAGGAGGGGGAGCGTGTTCTCTCACTTGCCGATGTGATTACATGCTGGCAGAACAGGGTCGAGGATATGGGGAGCGGACTTCCAGAGACGGCTATAATGTGCAATTTTTTTTGTCTGTTTCTAAAAGCTCTGGTGATGCCACAATGCCTCTGTCATGCCAATAATGCCCGTCTGAAATGGACAGGCAAAGAGACAGAGGCAGGCAAAGAGACAGAGGGAAGAGGATGTCCAAGAGAGAGAGAAAGAGAGAGAGCGAAAGATTTGAATTTCTTCAAAAAATGACAATTTGAAACCTGAGACTTTCTGTCTTCTGTGCTCCGTCTTGGCTGTCGGCCCGTTGTAAATTTTTTCTTTGTTCCCCCGTTGTATTTTTCACTGTGTGAGAACATAATGTGTGGCGTGAGAGCGCCATACCTTGTTGGACATAGCAACAGTAACTAAGGGCCGTGGATTTTTGCAAAGGGTCAATTGTTTGGTTATGTACATTCTTCAAAATATCTTCTTTTGGTTTCAGCAGAGATTCATACAGGTTTGGAAGAACTTGAGGGTGAGTAAATAATGACAGGATTTTCATTTTTAGGGTGAACTAAACCATTAATGAGTATGAAAAACACGTAACATACAACTACTGGGTAACTGCCATGTTTTGATCGGGAATACTTTATTCTCATGCCAATAGCAGGGCAAATATTGTTGCTTAATGATTAACTGTATAACAGACTGTTGTCTCGGGTAACTAATTTCCTACACACCTCCGCTAGTTTCATGTGATTCTTCTTACATAACAATCAATACATTTACAACATACTCTCACTTAGTCCACCTTCTTGGATTTAGGCTTGTTGAACTGCATTATAGGATAGCCTTTTCTTTGATGTAAAAAGATATCTTTGTAGGCTTCATCTATGGTGCCTAAAACATTGTTTTTGCAACCGAGTTACTTTCTCTGTTTTTTTCCATTTCCTTTTGTCTTTCCATCTCTCTCACTCACTGGCCGTTCTTCTCCAAATTTGACAGATATACACCAGCGTCAAGGACAAGGGGGGCTCACTGTGCAGCGTGTGTGTGTTTAATGAAGCCCAGAGCACTTCCACACCCATGCAGGGAAGCTTTTGGCCGTGGCTCTGAGACCTCCAGCCAGTGCTTCATGTAGGCAAAAACAAATCGAAAAAGGACGCCACATAAAACACGCAGACAGGAGTCGTGTTTATTCATTCATTTGATCTATTTGCTCTCTTTAAACAAAGCTGTTTTATGGCTCAGTCAAATGGGCCCAAGGGTTGTTTGTATGCCGTGGGGGATGCGTGTGGTGCGTCTGTATGCGTGAGAGAGAGATACATATATAAGGTACAACCCAAAATACACTCTCACCACACAGACATTCACTGTCAACCATCAACCGTCCTCAGTGGCGAGTCCAAGAATGCTTTTACCATCATGTAATACACTCTCACTTGCAAAATTGCCAGCCAAGATCAATTTAGCCCACTCCATCCTGGTGTAGCCCACAATAGCACTAACATAACCAGGGCTCATCTTGCGAGGGAAGCTGGCACCAACAGAGTGCTGATATTACCCCAATGAGCCTCTCTGTCTCTTTTTCCGTCTATCTATCAGGGTGGACGGTTCAATAGTTGTAAGGAGCTGTACTTGAGCGGCTCTCCTGGCGTGAGTCACTGGAACATTCTCCACTTGTCTCAAGCAGAGGACGTTCACGTGGAGGCCACGCTGGCTGGTTTTTGGGCGAGACGGCCTATCTGCCTGGGCGCAGACCCGATTCTGGCCCTGCTTCATCCTAATAAGCCTAATCTTCTTATTTTTACTCCAACACCAATCTCCCTTAATGGAGAGGAGCAATTTTCTCCCATAATTGCTGTTGATTAAGTGGGCCGCTGTGATTTTATATTTCCTTCTGTCTTGGGCTCTTCGTGAGAGTCACTGCAGCTGGTATCGGGTCGTTCTGAACTCGATGTAATTGACCCTTGCTAAGCTCTGCCCCATTGCTTGTTGCTCGCACAGAGAAGCATAAAAAAACTTTTTTTTGTGGTAAAATGTGCTCAAAGTGGTAAAAAATTAATGGGTTTTATTCTTACATGGGCTGAGATGAATTGCGACATTGCAAAGCATTTTTATCTGCCATTTTTCTTTACATCTGCTCAAATTGAACCCTTTTAAGATTCAAAAGGTAACGACATATGCTTTATTTTATTCTTTTGTAATTGTTCTTAACATATCAAGAGAGTTTTTTGCTATTGCAGCAGTTAGAGATCCATCCGTGCTGGATATATAGGTCCGGGTCGCTAAAGACCCGAATATGTAATAATGATTGGCGAAACATTCATGCATTTAAGGGTTAATTGAAAAGCAGCTCACATTGCAGCTAAAGTTCATCTTGCTCAGTTAGCTTGGTCCTGGTTCTCAACACCTCCATACGCTTTTTCTCCATCATTGCATCCTTATGTGTGAGGCATGCAGATAACTACATAGCTCAAAGACAACCCAGGCTCAAGAAAATACGTGCCTCTATATATATTTCTGCAACACTGTGATTACGTACCTTACTGCACGTTTCGCGGCAGTTTCAAAGTGAAATGTCCAGAGAGTGGCGCTAAAACACATGTTCAATACATGACCGTGGCACATTTTTACGCTGGTACAGGCACGTATTGCTGTGTTACGTGCCTGCCACGGGCCGCATGCTTTGAGTGGGCCCATAGACTGTAAAAAAGATGGACGACGCGTCTCCACTTCCTTCCACTATAGAAAAGTGAAGCCAAAACATTCTCAGTATGGCCGCTGTCATCTTACGAAAATGACGTCATTTGGAGCCCGAGTCTTCGCAGTAGAGATTCGTTTGGAGCCAGAGTCTGCGCCCAAACTCCCACAGACCCAATCGCAAGCTCACAATCATGACACCACACCCCATTTTTATAGCATCAAATAACTAATTAAAAGCAAACTTATTAGAAAAATGAACACTTGAACATACATCAGCATGCTAAGAACTACCTAAAATGACAGAAAACGTCCTTGGAAAAATGTATTTGATGTGTAATTTGATTATTTAGTTTGTCTCACGTCCCATTAGTTTACATGGAGAGGGCAGGGTTTATGACCTATACTGCATCCAGTCACCTGGGGGCGATCGAAACTTTCTGGCTTCACTTTTCAAGACTTGTGCAGCACATTTGAGTGGGCCTCGTGGCAAACGGACTGAGAGGGTCTAGCCCCCAGCCCCGGAATGCAATCACGAACGGACCTGGGGGGGACTATAACCCACCAGTAACGTGATCACGAAGGGGGCCCTATACACTCTAAAAAATGCTGGGTTGTTTCAATGACCATTGAGTAATTTTAACCAAAGTATGTTACAGACATGCCATGAAGACTGTTACGTATCCGGTCCATGAACTTCCGTCTGCTAGCCATCAGAGGTCACCCTTTCCGCCTGTGTTTCTGACCTCTCTGCTTTAATAAAGCTTGCACATGGATCCGCATGTCTCACGTCTTGTCAGCCCGTAACAAAGACCATCTTACCAACTTGTGGAAAATGACAATCCAATGTCCCCTTAATGCATATTGTGACATAGCAGTATATTTTAGTCTATACAATTGAGACATGTTCTTAAATGTGATGCATATAACGTATATGTTTTGACGCTGTTTTAATCGCTCCACATTTAATCATATTGTATTAACTGTTCCACTGTCTTGTATATCTACTATTTGCCATTAACTGTTGATCTACTGAAGCTCCTCTGCAACTGTACCTTTTCCACACTCGTTTTACTTGCGTCTGCCACTAAGGTGAAGTTGAAGTGCAAGCCTGAAATGCCTCCCATGTGTTGTGGTTGTAAAGTGAAGGTTCTACGTCTAAATAAACGCCATGT
The DNA here is from genome assembly GCF_001515625.1 of Sinocyclocheilus rhinocerous. Lineage (NCBI taxonomy): Eukaryota > Metazoa > Chordata > Actinopteri > Cypriniformes > Cyprinidae > Sinocyclocheilus > Sinocyclocheilus rhinocerous. Next base: position 1,210,299 of record NW_015650001.1, read on the forward strand.
AATTGTAATGAAAATAAGAGACAGATTGTGATCCAAGCTTACTGTATGGTTTCAGGGTTTCAGAGTGGCTCGGTTCACAGTAAATGCAGCAAACTTAATCTCTACATGTGCTGTGAGTTTAAGTTAGAAATTCCAGAATTATAATTTGTTATATAGCATTATATAGCATTACTTATAATGTGTTTTCTCACCAGATTCTCACCAGAGCTTATGCTATGCCTACGTCCTACGTCATCCGCTGAAATGCCACTCTCTCGTGAACACGCATAGGACAGTTAGCGGAAGCTAGAGATTAGCCTACAATCTATCAAGTTTTAAATATGGATATTATTCTTACACAAATGCATCGATTCACTTCAGAAGGCCTTTATTAACCCCTGGAGCCATGTGGAGTACTTTTTATGATGGATGGATGTACTTTATTTTGCTTTGGAATCTTGACCACCGTTCACTGCCATTATAAAGTTTGGAAGAGCCAGGACATTTTTAATATAATAACTCCAATTGTAATCATCTGAAAGAAGAAAGTTGTATACATCTAGGATAGCTTGAGGGTGAGTAAATCATGGGGTAATTTTCATTTTTGGGTGAACTAAAATGCCTTTAAGAATGCCTTTTTAAATGCCTTTAAGATCTCAATGTAAATGACCTATTTTAAGAACTGCCGGTCTGGTCAAGGGGTCAAAGTTTGCAAAGCCTATATTACACTTTAAATTCACCCTTTCTCATCCTCATGCATTCATACCCCCCTCAAAATATGGATATTGGTCATTGAGCTGCCAATCTCTACTTGTTTTGGAGTATGATCCCTCTGGATGTGTTTGAGTGATTTTTATGTTCCTGTTAATCTGTTTGCAGTGTTTTTGAGGGCTTTCCAAAAGCACTTGCCTCCAATTTCTGCTCCTGGTGACTGAGCACACATCTGTTTCTCAAGCAAACACCGTTCACACAGAAACCACAGAATTATTGCACACGCACCCCCCATATTTAATGGACTTGTATGCTCGCACAGCCATTTTTATGATATGTGAGCATGGTGCACTTGTGTTGTGTGAATTGCGTCCGTGCTATGTTCGAGGTGACTGGATCATTGTTATCTATGCAATGAAGAGAACTTGTGTAAGAAAATCACTCAGTGGGATTCTATGGTGTCATCGACTGTAATAGACCTTTTCACATGACATCGCAAGCGCTTGGCCTTCATATGAAAAGCGATGCAGAAAGGCGGATTTACAGGGTTGCTAGGTAGCAAGAAAATAGGAAATTTAAAAAGTAAATCAGGGAATGGCAGCCTTAAGTAATCATCAGCACACAAGAAAAAACATGAATGCAATTTGGAATATTTTTTAATTTAATTTTAGAATTTATTTTCATTTAAAGGGGTCATCGGATGTGACATGCTCTTTTAAAAGTTGTTTGAAATTAAGTGTGTGTTGACAGTGTGTGTACATAACCACCCTATAATGATAAAGATCCACCCAGTGTATTTTTAATCTCGTTAAATCATTTCCCCTTTCTCGTATCAAGCCATTCTCAGATGCCTGTCTGTGTGACGTCACACAGACCCAGGCCCCTCCCACAATTGTTGATTGACACTAGCGTTTTACCTTAGACCCGCCCTGAGTGAGCTGTCATCAGTCCGCCATTGTTTCACCGCCAGAGCAGATGTAGACAAGAATGTCTCCTAAGCGATCGAGGTGTTTTGTTGTTGGATGTAATAATGAACATAGCAGTCGTCATTTACTCCCGAGAATTTGATTTCAATAAAAAAAAATGTAAATACTTCATCTATGTTCATTTAATAAAAACTACAATAAAATTATATTATCTAAATGTATTAATAATATATTTTTAAAAATGAAAAATATTTATCGATATTCATTTAATAAAAATAAAATTAATAATATGTTTATA
>NW_015650001.1:1212222-1221974 GCF_001515625.1 Sinocyclocheilus rhinocerous
AAATGTATTACTAAAAAAAAATAGAACAAAACATTTTGTCCATCTGCCATTCCATTAAAAATAAAATAAAATAAAAAGATTTATTAAGTTTAGAGACTTGCACCACCCGTACTGGAGTCCCCATTGTCTTCAATACACTTTTTTATTTTTTTGGAAAAGCACATTCTTTCTTTAAGGATGTGATTGAGTTACGCTGGGGAAATCTCTTACCAGCACTCTACGGTTTGGGCGAGATGCATTAAACGCCTGTTGTGTTCTCACCAGACTGAGCCATTTTACACCGCCCTCACACCCACAGGCAACAGATCTGTGTTTTTGTGTCTGTCTGTCTGTCTCACATGCACACAAACACAGAACACTCGCTCTCTTTCCGCCGTCAGTCCCTCGCCTCAACCCTCCACTTTTTCCCTCCATCACTTTAGTGACGTTCAGCACTGGGCCGTGACATTACAGAATGAAAACAATAATGGTGCCGTGGGTGTAAACTTATAGATTAAGGGGCGGTAATATTATAATGAGATCCCTTTGCCACGTCACCAAGGGAGCGAAATCAGACGCACTCGTTTTCTCAGACGCTTGCAGAAAAAGGCGTCCCAAAACAAAGTTACTGGGTTAATCTTTTTCACGTTTCCTTGGTTGGTAGATGCACTGGACCTCATTATAGCACTTAAAACCTGGAAAAGTCCGATTTTTATGATATGTCACCTTTAAATGTATTACAAGCTATATATAAAAGAACTTCTGTGCAGGGATTCAAATGAATCAGTAAATAATTTTTTTGAACCGATTCGTTTAAATGAACCACCTGAACAAATCAATCCACTTGTCAAGTCATGATGTACTCTCTACTCTATTTTAAGTGTGAATCTCTCACTGTGTAGACTACAGTTTTCAGACTCACAGTGTCTTGAACACCAATATTTCAATATTTTAATGCTTCAGAAAAGATAACTCACTGTCGGAGAATTTGGTATAGAGAAAGTAGTTTTTTTTTTTTTTAGTACTACAGCACACTGTAAGTGTACGTTAGCATCATTTGTTGTTTGCTTTTGGGATCTGACAGAACGTTTGGACCCGGAAACGATGATGTGTGACGTCAGACTTAACAATCCGATTTACGGAAACATCTTGTTACTAGAAAAGCTACGCTGCTTTAAAATCAACTGAGGTATTGTCACACTACTGAAAATGTTGTTAAGTTAGTAGCATTGCTACTTTCAGTTAGTTACTCCCCAGCAGTGATGAAATGACTGTGTGCCAAGAACAGAAAAAGGTACGAGTGTGTGTACACTCTGTGTGTGTGAGGGCCGCGATGTGAGCGATTTCCTGTCTGTCAGGAGGCGACGTCGCAAGTGTTGGCGCTTGAGGTGAAAGAGCGGTGAAGCAGATGAGATGGCCTACAGATCTGATGAGAGACGGATTCCCTCGGAAAGAATGACAGAGCTTAATAATTTAGAGAGTGATGCAATGGAGGAGGGAAAACGAGAGACGGAGAGAGCGATAAAAAGAGAGGAGGGCGATAGGTGATGGCCTGGGGTGCAATAGTGTGAAATCACCAGCGTTTTGTTTTTAGGGCAATAACAGAGTCGTATTCCTGACAGACAGTCTACGCTGCGGGTGAGTGGCACAACATGATGCAACTAAACTAGATTGCGCATATTATAATCAAGCACAACCTCATTGTTAATACTGGGAATAATCTAGATTGTTTACATATACTATAGTATGCAGGGGGTCAAAGTTTGGCTAGCTATTATTTGGCCCCTGCTGGCAGACTCTGTAACTACAATAGTATATGGGCGTTTCTTCAACTAGGGGCACTTTTAGCCTTGTGAAGTTGAATAAAAAAAGCATTCACATTAAAGGGATAGTTCACCCAAAAATGAAAATTCTGTCATTAATTACTCACCCTCATGTCGTTCCAAACCTGGAAGACCTTCGTTCATCTTCAGAACACAAATTAAGATATTTTTGATGAATTCCGAGAGCTCTCTGACCCTTTATAGACAGCAAGGATCCTTACACGATCAAGGCTCAGATACGTAGCAAGGACATCGTTAAAATAATGTGACATCAGTGGTTCAACCGTAATTTTACAAAGCTACGAGAATACTTTTTGTGCGCAAAGAAAACAATAATAACGACTTTATTCAACAATTTGTCTCCTCCGCATCACCCTATAGCGCCATTTTGGTGAGTATCACATACGTAAACAACGTATGCAATGTATGTACGCAGATACATTGTTTACATTCAGATCAAAGTGTAAACAACGTATCCGCGTACGGTGCTGCTGACACAGAACAGCATGCGTTGCTATTTCTTTATAATTGTTTGTAAAATTTACTAGTAATTTCTGAGTGAGTGAGAATTGTTTCTAAAACTTTTTTTTTTAAATTTACATTTACAAGGGCAGTTAAAATCGAGCTACTGCAGGTAGTAAAGTTATAGTTTTTACCTATCTTTCCAAATATACTTTAGACGATGTATTATCAAATATCTGAAACATTAAATAGACGTTGCCAGGGTTGGGTATTGTTTGAATTTTAGCATTCCAATTCTGATCCCCAGTTTAGATTCCAATAACGCACAAAAAAAAAATGAAGTCAAACAGTTAGATATCACAAATTCTGTGAATATATTGCATCATTCTGTTGCAGCTGAATACCATAAACAAAAATCAGTTTGTTGGCTCAGCTGGCCTGAAAAGCCTTGACGTAAACACCTCAATCGATCCGAATGAAATTTCAATCGGATTGGAAGGGGTGGTGTAGACCTGATATAATTTGATCAACAGGGAAGAAAATAGCATGTAAACACTTGAATCTGATTATTTTTTCAGTCGGATTGAAAAATAAAAAAATAAAAATAAATATATATATATATATATTGCCCAGTGCCGTAATTATGTTTTACGTCACACAAATGTTCATATGTTATTTATGTCTTACAAACTGGTCAGTGGGGGAGACTTGAATATTTATTAAATATTTGCAACAAAAAAAATTTTTAGATATGTTTTTAAAAGGCAAATTAATAATTTGTTTAACTGACAATTATACAAATGGTTTCTCCAGTTCCTTCTGGATGACTGGGGACTTCGCATACACTCAAACTGTGTTGGGAATATATGTAATGAAGGTGTAAATGAATAATGCAACGTTTAGGGTTTATATAAACAGAACGTTGGCAATCTGAAATCAAACTGAATTCATTCTAACTGATGAAAATTTGTGCATGTATCATATCTACTGTATTGTTAGTACCCCAACATGACAAATTACAGTGCTGCCATTAAACTAAGCTGTAGTCAAGCATTTGCAGTGTAGAAAAAAATTGTTTCGCTGGAGCAATTACACTGACAAAATGGGCTCCGCTTTGTTGCACGGGTCACTGTTGCTCATGTTGCCAGATATGGGAAATTTTGGCACTGCAAATCGCTGTCCATGCGAATAGTCCTTTTACATAATCACACCCAGGTTGGCCCAGCTAACTAAAGGGAGACACACAGCCTGCTCCAATATTTCTCTCGTTTTACTACCAGCCCCTCATTATGTTTAAGTAGCAGGGCTCTCCATATACCATAATACCCATAAGTCCAATTCCTTTCAAATAAATAGCAGCGTTGCCATTTTGACTGTAACAAGTTTTCTTTAAACTCATTAATTTCATGCATGGGGCCTAATTAGGAAGGTCTTGCCGAAGCATATGCACTGCCAAAATGCAACCAGTGAATTAGTATCATAAAAAAATCATGTTTGTTTATCATATACCACTGAGTAGCAACAGAGAGTCAGTGTTATTGCTCAACTTGTACATTGAAGTGTAATAAACAGAAGACATTCCCTTGTGTTTGGAAACACATCATGTTCATTTCAGTCCAGTTGTTGCGGCCTAATGCTGAGAGGATGGAGACACAGCAGCACCCAGTGGTAACTGATGTTATAACAACAGGCCCTTTTACTCTGTCTTCTCATCTTTGTTGCAGGTAACAAACATTACATGGTAATCAAATTAAATTAAAAATAAATAATAATAAGTTTCTTACAACATGATTTTATATATATATATATAGGCTTATATATATAAGATCTTTCTTATTAACGCACACGTATACATTTTTCCTTGTAAAATATATAATAAAGTTCTTTCAATGAAAACATTATCTAGTAGGACAGTCCAATAAAATATGTGACCCTTTGTATGCATTTTAGAAGGACTCTTTATTGGTGAGGTCACCACAACATGGTCCAGTTTGAATATGGATTTAAAGTTCTTTTCGACGTGAGACCATAGTCTGGACTGTTTTTGACTGTTCCTGGTTAGGAAGAGTCTGGTGTTTGAGAGCTGTGGTGTGTTTTCATTACAAGAGGTTGGATTATTCATTTGCTATCAGTCAACTTCAGCTATGGACAGTGTTTGGACATTGATGTACTACAGATAAGACTTTCACATGACGAAATCCTACAATCTTACATTGCGTTGTTTGCTTTCTTTAGTTTTTTTGTACTTTTGTGTATTTACATTTTTGGCTATATGTTGCTGTATTAACCTGAACCTGCATGTTTGGGTTATTGAAAAGTATTTAAAGTGAAACAGATGTATTGTTATGGATCAGGGGTGCATCCTGTTCCTGGAGATTTACCTTCCTACTGAGTTCAGCTCCAACCCTGATTAAACAAACCTGTCTGTAATTATCAAGTGCTCCTTCAGATCCTAATTAGTTGGTTCAGTTGTGTTTGATCAGGACCAGGTTGGGCACCCCTGTTGTAGATTAATAGTGTGGGCTAAGTGAGGGCTGCCCGTGCAGGGCCAGCACTAAGGGGCCAACGTTTTGCCAATGAGCAAAATCTCAGAGGCCCTGCACTGGCAGCCCGCTGGGGGCCCTTAGGCTAGTCCTAAGTGAAGGGCCAGTGCAGGATTGTTTGCAGGGTATAGTACTTTGTAGTGGACTATTAATTTTCTTAGCGGAAACTTTAAGATAATATACAGATTAGATTATAAAATAATTTCAATTTGTTTGGTGACCAGCGAATTAAGTGGTATAATCATTTCGTAAAATAAAACCCGAAAGGGTGACCATGACCCTGACATAGAGCCAGTTGAATGGTTTGCATCAATTTCAAGATAGCTACTTCATCATAACAGCACATAAATTGAATGATTACATACATTTCATTAAAAAACAAACTTGTAAATGCATCCAGCATTGAAGGTCTTTTCTTTAAGTTGCCACGACTGCACATGGAGCTAATTGTGAACGACCCTGTACTGCAGGTAAAGTAATTTTAAACCACTAGCAAAACATGTGCACAACATTGGCTAAACATTTCATGTACAGTACCATGCCATTCTCTAATTGGACCACCCTACTTGACAGTATAGTATTGCCATGTGTTCTTGAGCTCTGTCAGTGACATTAACTGGTGCCTAATATTTTAAAAGAATTTGTAGGCCTATTCCTGGCAGCCTTTTTGCTTGAAACATGTCTTACCATATGAGGTATTTTAAGGTCTAAATTTTAATTCCATGTTCCATGTGCAAGCTAAATTGTCTAGTGGTCAACATGAAAGACTAGTCTAGCAAGTCTTTTAGTCATAGGGCAGCATGCAATATCTTCTCTCTATCTTTTTTTTTTTTTACTTTATTACCTAAATAGTGTTAAAACAAAATTTGGTATAGAGTAAAAAAAAATGCATTTAAATTCTGTTCCCTGTGTGCACGCTATGACTTGACCTGCAGAATGAAAAAAGAAAAAAACTGGCAAAAACCGGCTTTTGTTCTTATACCATATTTATATTTCTCATATAATTTCAAAAACAGCTAATACCTTTGAGTAGCTTAATAAATCAGCATTAGTAAAATCTACTGATGGGTTTAAGAGAGTTTTAGGACCATGGCTCCTGTAATCCCTCACTAGTAAGGCTTCATGAGCACTTGTCGCCTGATGTAATCACAGCTGTAGCAAGCGTGCTCAGCAGGGAATGAACTGATTTTCACTTCAAAATGTCGCCTCCAGTTGAAGTACTGGCAGCGCCTCATGTCTGCTCAAAAGTAGTTCGTCAACGAAAATTATGACTAAATATCGTCGTCAACGAACCTTTATCACGAGACGAGACGAAAATGCTGGTCATGTGACGATGACTATAATTAAATGTATAATGCAATATCGTTGACGAATAAAAACGAGACTAAATGTGGTTTACAAAATAAAAACTATGCTAAAATGTCTCTTCATTTTCGTTGACCAAAACGAGACGAAACGAAATGTTATAACGTTATTTCGTCTCGTTTAGTCGCGTTATTATTATTATTATTTTGCAGTATTTCTGTTTCCTGTGTCTAAAACTAATAAAAACTAAAATGACAGTTTCACACAAAGACTAGACTAAAACTAAAATTAAAACAGGCCGCCAAAAACAACACTACTCAAAAGGAGATACTTCGCTAGAGCTCTCACAGAGGGGAAGTCATTGACGCAGATAAATGCATCTCAGGGATGAAACGCTCATACTGTATTTCTGTTCTAGATGAGCCCAGTGCCACTGGCATCGCACCAAGCTATAGAGCGTTGCAGAGTTTCTTGGTAATGTTGTCTCTGAGTTTTCAAAAGAAAGATAAAATCTACAGCTAGCTACAATTTCCTGATAACTCCCATCAGAAGCAAGTTGAAGGAGCTGCCAAACATGAATATCCAGGCATCTCTGGGGCTCAAGTATAGTAAGCATTTTATCTAATTTTATAGGCTTTTTTGTAGGCTTAAACTTATATTAATTTAGCAAGGACTTTAAGGTCTGGTTTCACAGACAGGGTTTAGGTTAAGCCAGGATTAGACCATCGTTCAATTAGGACATTTAAGTATTTTTTTATAAACGTGTCAGTGCAAGTTTCTTTCAGATAAAACAGCTCAGTCATGCATTTTACTCTAAGACTAGGCTTAAGCCTTGTCTGTGAAACTGGGGGTAAATTGTCAAAGAATCCTGTAAAAAAAAAAATTGCCATCACAGATGAATGAACGAACGAACGAATGAACAAACAAACAAATAAATAAATGCAACTTGGTGAACATATGACTCTTCTTTCTAAAACCTCAAAATGAAACTTACTGTACCCAAATGTTTTCTGAATGGTGTATACAGTGAGTGTGTTTGTTTTCATTAAAAGAGACATTTATTTTTCTTAGTGTAAAAAACATTTTAAAAATCTATAGAGAACCTTTTTCCTCTATAAAGAACCTTCATGGAACCACTGATGCCAATAAATAACCTTTAACCCTTAAGAGTGTAAGAAGTAAACAATACATTCATTTATCTGTTCATAAAGTAACATTTTCACATTTTTAACAATTTAATATCAACCCAATCATTAACCTTCACAGACATCTCTATGATAATGTGTAATCTCCATCTCCTTTCTACTTGAGCACTGGCCTCTCCCACAACACAACTGTAGCAAACCCATTGCTCTATATAGAGAGTCTGTCAGTGTGAAGTCTTACTTACGTACTCTACAGGGAGCAGGAAGCATGTAATTGTGTTCTTCCCTTGATTATGACACTGCAGTAGTCTACTTTTATGCATACATCACTGTCACAATCACAATCAAGATCAAATCAAGCTTAGGAGGTGAATAAATGTTTTAACGCTGCTCTTTAATTCAGTGGTGCTTAAACTTTCTAACACCAAGGCTCCAAAAGTCCTTTTTGAAGTTGTGCTTCTGCTGCAAATATGACAAATGTGTTTGATTTCAAATACAAAAAAATGCTAGTGAAAGAATGAGTGCTTTGAACTGTGAGATCGCTGAAATATATTATATATATTGCAACTGGTAATTGAAAGCCCAGAAGGGAGGAGAGACGAGCACATTTTATGCCTTTTTTGGGGGACTCGGTTCCAATTCAGTTTTGCATTAAAATTGCACAATTGTGCACCTTTACCAAGAGATGGCGCCCTCATCTCATCAATAGCCAAGAGCTGAAACAATATTGAGTGGAGTAATTTTGCTCCTGTCCTCTACAAGAAAATGTTTAATCATCATGGAATCAGCTGAGGCCCTGCATCAACCCAGATCTTGTTCTGTATATATCAAAATTTAACTCATCAGTTTGTTACAGTAGACCGCCATTGTATGGACAGAGAGAGAGAGAGAGAGAAACTGATGGATCATAGAAGTTTAAAACCATAAAAAGGGAAATAAAGTATGTAACAATTCTTTGGGTGAACTTTTGTTTTTTTCTTTTTTGGAGTGTTTAAGCTTTAAAACATTTAAACAATTAGTCTTGTGACAGCATGAATGTGTTGTTTTGAGCTCAACGAGTCAGAGTCAGAGAGATTCAAAAACCATAGACGAAAATATTTTCAGAGTAATAAAATGCAAATATAAAAAATAATAATGGATTTGTCTAGAACTCTCCTACAACAGAATTGTGCATACATTTAATTACTTCTTTTTTGCGTTGCTCAAATTATGAGGAGCTCTGCTAAACAATTTTAACTTTCTTCAACAGTATGAGAACACAAGATAATGAAAATAATATTTTATTGATAATATTTGGTTAATTGATTGCAGATTGTGTGTGTGTGTTGTGGTGAGACACTTACAATGTAATTGAATGGGCCCAAATGTCACGTTTATGGTTGGTTTTTGTTTTGTTTTCCCTGTGTTCCTGCCTCCTGTTTCTTTATGCCCGTATTTGGTCCTTCCAGTTCCTGTCCCCATTTTGTTCCATTTGTTCCAGGTGTTCCAAGTTATTAGTTATCCTCCTCACCTGTCTGCCCCTCATTATCTGCCCTATTTGAGTTCTAGCCCATTCTGTTCTCCCTTGTCTGGAATTGTTGATGTCAACCCTTGCTACGTGTGTTTTCCTGTTTCCCTGGACATTATTAAAGTCAATAAGTTTGAATTTGTCTCTGCGTCTCCTCGTTCCTCACTCTGTGCTCCTCACAGTAGCGAACCGTGACACCAATGTATTATATGTCTATTAAGGAGAATGTATGAAATGAGCAATAGAACTGTTGTTCTAAATATTAACACCATTTTTATTGTCTGAATCATAGCCATGTTGCCAACAGCATGATTGTGAGTGTTATATTACTTTTATAAACAGTCCAAAAAAAACAAAACAATTAAAATAATTTTGACAGTTATTGTATTGTTTATTTTTGCTCAGCCAAAGAAAACAGTTCCAAATGTAGCCAATGCAGAATTCTGGCTGACACTTAAACCTCAAAACATAGTTTACAATGTATTGTAAAACTTCCAGATATGAAGTGCTCACTATGACCCAGCTGGGCAAGATCCCATCACCTACCCTCGTGTGTTTGAGAAAACTGCAACTCAACTACAACACCCTAAAACCCTGGTTATACTGTACGGAGCTCAGGCCTTCATGGTGTTTGAAAGATGAAAACAAGCAGGAGATTGAGGGAGAACTGAACATCATGGTCAAAAAATGATCCCTAGATTGATCACACTTTTAACTGAAGGAAATGAAGCTGTACAAATGACAGATATTGAAAAGGAAATGGGTGCAAGTGTAAGGCCTCTGCGAATATCGCACAAATGCACGATTGAATCTCCGCATTCCACCGGAAAAACTAAGGACTCTCTTCCCCAGCTATCTGCGGTCGTAAAGAAGATCAATGATCAACAAGGCACCTAATTGTCTGGACCTGCTTCCGGTCAAGGCCTGGTCCTTACCCCTTAGGGAATCTGAACTGCTTAAACCCTAACTCAAACTAGGATACAAACTA
>NW_015650001.1:1225539-1227188 GCF_001515625.1 Sinocyclocheilus rhinocerous
TCCTCCGTAACCCGGCAACCAACCAATCCAACGAGGGCTTCCCCAAAAAGACGTCATCCTGACGTCACCGCAGTAACCAATCAGCAACGGAATCCCCTCCAGTAGCCACGAGGAACAACTCAGCTTTTCAGCTGTCACCCAAAAACGCAAGTAAACGAACAAAATCTTATCTCTGCTGAACTGGTGCCAAGCTAATTTTAAGCAGTAAACATAAGCCAAATCTCTGCTTTGTGATTTTCTCAGGATGCCAGTAAGAGAACTGTAGCGAATATCTTGCTAAACTTTGGGCTTTCCTCAGAACTCCGTTAACATCATTCTTCCGAACTGTATGTGTGTGTGTATGTGTGTTTTAGCTTAGTTCAATGTAATTTAGAACAGCCAATAAATTCATGTTTCATTTATAAAGAATCATTGTCTGGTGTCGTATCATTTTAAAGTCAAACCTTGCCAAGATCACGTTACCTCGCTAGGAGCTTACAAATTATCATAATTGTATTGACCTGTGGCCAAGGGAAATACAAATATTCAAATTGTTAAAATATACTGAGGTCAACGGCTCGCTGGACGACCGTTGATAAGGTGTAAACAATTTGAGTTGAAATCAGTTCTAATCAGGTTGACTTCGAATTTTCAGGTTCGAGTCCTCTCAAAACCTGAGTGAATTAATAATAATTAATTCCCTAATAAAAGTAATCAGAGACATTACACAAGCATTACCTGCACATTGTTAGAAGACTTCATAATGACGTTCCTCTTGAGCAAAACCCCACCACAAATATGAAGGCCTTGCAAAAACATCTCAGTTGGAGAGAGAATTTCCTAAAGATCCAGAGTAGTTTCCCTTTTAATGGTTAGACGAAGCAAATTCTTCACCTCTTGAAACTAAATTGAAGATTCAGACGTTCTCAACCCTATCCTCCTCGATCTTGATTTTATGGTGTGATTGGCCTTCACATCTCTGAAGCAGGAAGAACCCTAAAGGAGTCTTTGAAATCTGACAAGTTTAAAGAGCTAAATGGGAATAACACCTTGTTTTATGTGTCATCTGTCAGAAAATGGTTCAAGGATCCTGATGCTGTAATGAAGATGGGAGAGAATGTCTCGGTTACGTATGTAACCCTCGTTCCCTGAAGGAGGGAACGGAGACGTCACATCGTGACCGACGAATTGGGATCTCGCTTAGAGAGACCAATCCACTTTGAGTGTAAACTAAATGAGCCAATGCACAGACTGCAAAGGCTCAAATGGGCCCTGCTGTAGTGATTTGAGCACTAGAGACAGATCCCAAGAGGTTATAGAGGAGGGCCAGGGAGGATTTAACCTTCTCGCCCCCCTAAGGAACCTGATGACCAGATCATGCTTCCCTGCCTACTTCCCTTCCACGGGGTAAGGGTTAGCAGCAATCGCAGCGACATAGACCTTAAGGGTGGTGGGAGACAGCCTTCGCTCCAACCCTTGCTGCAAAAAGGAAAGCACGACCCTGATCGATCTCCCGGGAGCATAGCTCGTGACAGCTCATCGGCCGTATGGTTGAGCAGACCCGGAATGCGAATGGCACGAAGTGACCTCAGACACTTCCGACTCCAAAGGAGGAGGTGGCGGGCGAGTTGCGACATGCGATGGGAGCGCAGACCACCTTGTCGGTTGAC
>NW_015650001.1:1227412-1228971 GCF_001515625.1 Sinocyclocheilus rhinocerous
TGAGTAGGGCCTTTGTTGACGCTCTCGAACCGCCCGCTGCTGCCTGCAAGATGAGTGTGGTCCGGTGCTGGTCTGTCCGCGACTCTCTGTGCCCTCCTGGGACCCAGGGACAGAGAAAACCGCTCTCTCATCGAGATTTTACAGATTCTCCACCCGGCCCTCCTCCGGGGGAGGGAGAGGTGCCTTCACCATTCCACAAAGAGCAGCTTCCTCCCTCTCTGGGTCGCCCATCCCTGGGCCTCTTGCTCTTTCGCTCACCGCCAGGTTTGACGGTGGCCTGGACAGGTGGGGCGACCTGCCTACGCACAGCTCCACGGCGCCGCTTGCTGGAGGCTGCTGCGGATGCGGCGCGGGAGCAAGGGCGGACGCAGGGGGCCACCCTCGGCGACGAGCAGGCTGGGGCGCTGCGCCCAGCGGACGGGTGGAGGCAGCAGCTGCCCGCCGGGGCAGGGTGTGACGAATCCCCTCAGTCTGCTTCTGTGCAGCCGAGAGCTGCTGGGCCAAGCTCTCGACCGTGTCCTTCGATCGCTCGGAGCGTGAGGTCAGTAGCGGTTCAGAGCTCTTTCAGAACTTCCGGATCATGACCACCCTCGTGCAGGTCCCTCAGTGCCTTGGCCTTGCCACCATCCCGGAGGGTGGCAGCGCAGCCGAATCTTCCTCTCCAGAGAGCTCTCCCTCCGATGCAGTGATCGACATCCAGTCGTCAAGAGGAGCACCGAAGGATACCGCTGGTACGCTCTTTGAAGAGGGCCCAGCGCGTTCCCTTGGCGGTTCAACTGGTTGTGACGCGTTAGAGGAGCGATGGTTCCCCAAGGGTTGGTTCCCTGAGGGGTTTGCCACCACTGTAACCCTCAGACCGTCCGTGCTACTGCCAGAAGTAGTCCACGCCTGGCTGCTGCCAGGACGAACACTAGATCGCGTCAGAGGCAACAGAGCTCCGCACCCCTGGAGGAAACGGAGCCTGGCCCGCAGCTCCTAGATGGTCATCTTCCTGCAATGGGAACATGACTCATCCGCGAACGCCACCTCAGCGTGTTGTGCAGCCGAGAACTGCTGGGCCAAGCTCCCGACCGCGTCGCCGAAGAGATCTGGGACACAGGGGCATTAAGGAACCGAACTTTGTCGGCGTCCCTCATATCAACTAGACACAGCCAGAGATGGCGCTCCTAGACCACAAGTGTGGACCTCGCACGACCCAGAGAACTCGCGATGACCTTCGTCGCTCAGAGCGTGAGGTCAGTAGCGGTTCAGAGCTCTTTCAGAACTTCCGGATCATGACCACCCTCGTGCAGGTCCCTCCGTGCCTTGGCCTGATGAACCTGCAGTAACTCCGTAGCGTGTAAGGCGGAGGCAACTTCTCCACAGGTCATATAAGCATCGCCGGCCAGACGAGTACCTATAGACCCAGGAGGGGAGGCACGGTTTGCCCTGCCGGGTGGAGGCGGTATTAGGACACAACTGCATCGCAACCTACCGCTCCACCGGGGGGACCCCCGTATACCCCCTCGCTGCACCACCGTCGAGGGTGGTGAGGGAGGAGGAACCAGCAGGTCGGTTTC
>NW_015650001.1:1238504-1239007 GCF_001515625.1 Sinocyclocheilus rhinocerous
TTGCATCGCAACCGACCGCTCCACCGGGGGGACCCTTGTATACCCCCTAGCTGCACCACCGTCAATGGTGGTGAGGGAGGAGGAACCAGCAGGTCGGTTTCCGGCAGTAAAAGGTGCCGTCCATGACCTGGTGAGCTCCTCATGCACCTCCGGGAAGAAAGGCATCGAGGCGGGGCGCTGAGCCACCCCGAGAAACCAATCGTCCAACCTCGAGGGCCCGGGACGCGGTGGAGGTTTCCACTCAAGCCCTACCCTCTCGGTGGCCTGGGAAAGCATAGCCGACATCTCTGGATATGATTCAGGCCTTGCCACCATCCCGGAGGGTGGCAGCGCAGCCGAATCTTCCTCTCCAGATAGCTCTCCCTCTGATGCCGTGATCGACATCTGGTCGTCGGGAGGACGCCAGGACGAACACTAGATCGCGGCAGAGGCAACGGAGCTCCACCCCCCTGGAGGAAACGGAGCCTGGCCCGCAGCTCCGAGATGGTCATCTTCCCGCAATG
>NW_015650001.1:1239282-1239794 GCF_001515625.1 Sinocyclocheilus rhinocerous
GAGGGTTGGTTCCCTGAGGGGTTTGCCACCACTGTAACCCTCAGACCGTCCGTGCTACTGCCAGAAGTAGTCCACGCCTGGCTGCTGCCAGGACGAACACTAGATCGCGTCAGAGGCAACAGAGCTCCGCACCCCTGGAGGAAACGGAGCCTGGCCCGCAGCTCCTAGATGGTCATCTTCCTGCAATGGGAACATGACTCATCCGCGAACGCCACCTCAGCGTGTTTAATGCCCAGACACGTGAGGCAGCGATCGTGACCATCACCCGGCGCCAGGTAACGACTGCATCCAGAAACGCATGGGTGAAACAGCATCTTTAAAAAGACGATCTGTCGTCTTTACAAAGACACACCCGTGTAAGCTCTTTCAGGGAAATGCTCTTTTATGTGCTGAGACGCACAGGGGAGATGGCAGCTTGCAGCACAACAGGGGGTAGTGCAGCCTGAAGTGCGCAACCCACTCGACACAGGAACGACCACCGCTGAAGCGCCGTCCGCCAACACAAAAAGCTC
>NW_015650001.1:1240118-1240755 GCF_001515625.1 Sinocyclocheilus rhinocerous
GCTGGATGCAATCATCGCATGCCAATGTGCATTGGCTCGTTTAGTTTACACTCAAAGTGGATTGGTCTCTCTAAGTGAGATCCCAATTCGTCGGTCACGACGTGACTCGTAGTGACCGATTGAAAGGGAACTTGTCTGTTACATCCCAGTGGTGTGTTTGTTTGTTTGTTTGTTTGTTTGTTTCTTCTCTTTCATCTCTCCATTTTTATATTTTTAATTTCTTAGTGACCTTCAATTGGTTCTGCTGCTGTCAATCATCTTTAACCTGCTGACATCATGACAACTCCTTTGTTGCTTTGATTGCCATTACCTTGTATTACTTTATTGTTGTGTTATTTGACTGTCCATTGGTGTTCTGCCCCCCAAAGTTTCCCCATAACTTATTTTTTTTTTCTCTCTCTCTGTGTATGTGTGTAAAAATTCCCTGTAGTATTTTATGTAAATAGTGTAAATAAATTCTTGATTTTTGTATTGCCTTTGCCCCTACATTTGAAGTGTGTACTGGTTTATATATCCTGGTGGGGACTTAAACCTGACTACACACAGACTCATGGGGACTCGTGTCACGGTGGGGACCTAAATTGTGGTCCCCACGGGTACAAAAGCTTATAAATCATACAGAATGAAGTTTTTTGAA
>NW_015650001.1:1240784-1248569 GCF_001515625.1 Sinocyclocheilus rhinocerous
TACAGTATAAAAACCATTACGCCTATGGAGAGTCCCCACAAGGATAGCTGACCAGACAGTGTGTGTGTGTGTGTGTGTTTGTGTGTGTTCAACTTTTGGATGCAGTTGTCACTCTTTTACTAATTGAACTGACTAGGAACATAACCATACATTGCTAAAACAGGACGGACAGCTCTGCTGCTAAGTGCACGTAGTCACATTTTTTCCCCTCTTAATTATTTTCTTAGCACATCCTGTGATTGTGGGTGGGACAGACAGTGATCTGTTCACCTTTATGATCAGCACTATTAAGAAGATCAGCGTTATGTTTCTCTCCCTCTGGTGTGTGAAGATCTCTTTAATTCAATTTTATTAGATTTTATTCCTACTTTGTTTTTCATTTAGTTATTTACATCACGTTATATATATTTTCTGGTCCACTGCAGATGTTGCTGTGCCTCTTATTCACAGGAATCCAGGTGATTTTCAGCACTGGCCTCATGATTAGAGTTGGAAGCATTAGAAGGAAAGAAAATAATTTATTTTTGACAACAATGATTAAAACCGTCACTGCAACACTGTGGCCAAGTCATGATCAGAAAATACTCACTAGCTTGGAATTTGTGGCTGTAAAAAGTGTTACCGGTCTCAAACAGGGAAGGATGAGAGCTAGTAAACTGTAGGAAATGATGAGATAGACACAGATTAGAATCTGCAGTGCTCTGGCGCTTTCTTTAATGGCTTTTTCCTTTTTCTTCCTTTTTTTCTCTTCTTGCAAATAACAGGCAAGTATAACACTTTTGAAATCGTAACTTTTAACAATGTTCCTTACAGGTCATGCTTTCTGGACAATTAAATTCACAGCATTTAAATGTATGTCCTGACTCCTTAAGTCTGCAAATGTTATACATTTGAACATATCTCTTTGGTTGTACATTTTTAAGCAACAATAAACATCTGAAACATCTAAAAGTCTCAACATTTTAGTCTAGTTTTAGTCCAAGAAAATCTAAAGTATTTTAGTCTAGTTTTAGTCAAAGAAAAAAGTATTTTAGTCTAGTTTTAGTCAATGAAAACTTGACATTTTAGCAATAAGATTATTATTAATTAACCGTAGAGCAGTATTAATTTTGGCAGCCATTTTTAATTTAGTCTTAGTCTTACTCAAATGTACATTTTAGTTATCATATTTAGACAAACTTGTCCTGTTTTTGCTTATTCAATTAAATGTATGAGCATTTTAGTCAGGGTTTTTAGTCAATGAAATATTATTCACATTTTCGTCATTCTGTATAATGGTTAAAGTGATAAAAATGATTTTTTTTCTCAAAATTATAATCGTAATGATTGTTGTCATTTGAGAAATTTACTTTATGACAGTACACAGGCCGGCTGAATGACGCTTTCATTTAGATCGCAGCTTGTTTGTTTTTCAGATCATCTGCGGCGGCGCTTCCGCAATGAGGAGCGAGCGCGTGCGCATGGTTGCCAGATTGCTTAAAATAAGCAAAGCACACCGGGCAGAAAATGTATGAATTTAACAGCGAAGCTCTGATTCGGGGATTAGAACTCTTGATATCTGGCAACCGCACTCATGAAAGCTCGCGTAGTAGAGGCGTGTAGAGCAGTCTGCAATAACATTTTGTATCCTTTTTTTGACGAAAATAAAAAGAGGTTTTTGGTAAAGTTTTTATCTTTTTGAATACATTTTAGTCTCGTCTTATTTCATCAACGAAATTGCATGTTGATATAGTCTTAGTTATCATTTATTGACCTTATTGTCGTCTCGTCTTCGTCTCGTCTTAGTCATTGGAAAAAAGCTCGTCAACGAAAATTTTTCGTCATAGTCTTCGTTAACGAAATTAACACTACTTGGGAGGAGGCTTGGGAGGCGGACGATGAACAGAGTCCAGGGTGGAGACGAAGGAGGGAGGAGCCAGGGAGGAAACAGAAGGAGCCAGGGTGGATCAGATGGAGAGAGAAGCCTAGGAGGAAACAGGAGGGATCCGTAGCAGGAGGAGCCAGGTGAGACCCAGGCCACAGCCATAGCGGCAGCCCATGGCAGAGCCGACGGAGGGAGGAGCCATGGAGGTGGGATGGCTGCCGACTCCAGGGGGCCGACCGATGGCGGCGGAGCAGGTGGCCGAGGAGCCCGAGGCGAAGATGGAGAGCCGATGAGCCAGGGCGATGGGGAGGATCCAGGGGACCAAGGCAGAGCAGATGGTGCTGGCGACCGAGGCAGAGATGGGTATCCAGATGACCGCGGTGGAGCCGGAGTGACAGAGGACTGAGGAGAAGACGAAGGGATGGAGGAGCCTGATGGAACCGGAGGGACGAGGAGCAGGATGATCGACGACAGACCAAGGTGGAGCCGGAGGGACAAGGGAGCCTGGCGGAACCAGTGGACAGATGGGCCACGGCGGAGAGGAGGGAGCTAGGAGCCATGGTGGAGCCGACGGGTCAACGGGCCGAGGCGGAGTCCGGAGCTTAGATGCTGGAGGCGGAGTCAAGGGATACTCCGGCCACGGCGACGCTGGAGGAGTGGGTGGGAGGGCGGGCATTTGTGAGCCTCCGGGCTTTCAGGGCAGAACTCAGGAACGGGAGCCCTCTCTGGGCTTAACTCTGGAACAGGAACCCTCTCTCCTTCGGTGTGGCACAGTCCCCGCGCCATACTAAGTTCACCCTCAGCCATGGTGCAGGGGTGGTGCTCTTCTCCGCGCTCACACCGTCCGCGGCTTTCTCCCTCATGGCGGTGGTTATAGCCGGCTCTCGCACCTGGTCTGACGATCTCAGCAGCTGTCGCTGCTCCGCGGCGATTCTCAGCACTGTCGCTCCGTGCGGCGATGGCTCGTCGGTTGCTGCGGGCTCTGGTTCTCCGTCCGTGGTGGGCTCTGGCATGCGCTCCGCGCAGCGGGGAGATGGTGGGCTGGGCACTGGCGAGATGGTGAACGGGGATCCGTGTCTCGCCAGTGTCCACTCCACAAATGCGGCAAAATTCGTTCGAGGGCCTTCCTCGGACGACGGCACTCTGTACACGGAGTTTAAACTGGTGTCATAGAATGCACAGCGCGGCATCCGGGTAGCTGGAGAGGTTGGCGAGCACAAGAAATAGTATAGTGTGGCCCTCGAGCGATCTCTCCCCCTGCTCCAGCAGGAGGAGGAGATATTCAGGACGAAGGAGGGGATCCATGGACACAATGGAAACAAAAAACACTGGGGGAAAAAACTGAAACAAAAACGGAGGGAACTAACAGAGGTAACTGTTTTGGTCGGGTCTTCTGTCACGATTCGCTGCCGGAAGGAATGCAGGAGACGCGTTAAACCGTCCTTTAATGAACAAATACGGGGGAAATCCACAACAGGAACGAGGAATGACACACGAAAATAACCGGTAGACCCGACAAAACCTAACTGAACGGACTGGGGCTTTTAAACACAGGAATCGAGGGAACTAAGGAGACACACCTGGAATCAAATTAACACAATTAACAAGAGGGAAAAACTGGGTCACGGGGTGCAAAACATACACAGACAGTCCATGGGCGTGACAACTGCACATTGTCCAGCTCCATCTGGGTTTTTGACTTTTACCATACAAACATCACCTCTGAACATTTATGAACCTCTTAAGTTTCAGTATTGATATATATTGATCTATAAAACCCATTTTACATACCTGTAGGAAATGATGAGATTGACAAAGATTAGAATCTGCAGCGTTCTGGCGCTTTCTTTAATGGCGTTGCCCTTTGGCCAGAACGTAAAATACTTGTCACTCTAGTGTAATGCGCCACCTACAGGCATTTTACAGAAGGCACTTAAACTCATGTAACATTAGAACACATTTTTAAAGAGTCTCTTAAAGAATAAATTTGAAGAAAAGAAGGGGAAAAAATTATTTTGGGGTTCCCACTATTACTCAGTACTTTTATATTTTCAGTCTTTCACAAAAGCAAAAGTGCAAAACAACATTATCTTTCAAGAGTTCAAGCCTGGGTGAGCCTGTGAGTGTTGATGTGAAGATGGCATTATGGCGAGAAGTGGATTTGATGTATATGATTTTTGGTAACTTTTTACGAAACAGGTGCACTAATATGCATTAATTCATGATTAACTAATGTTACAGTGTGTGTCTGTGTGTGTGTGTGAGAGAAAGAGAGAGAGAGAGAGATTTTTTGATTTTTGAAAAGCTTTATTTACAAATACTCAAAAACAAATACACAAAAGATAAAAACAATGCATACAGCAAACACATTAAGAAAAACAGAACACCCTGAGATTATAAGGAAAACACCAAGACATCTTCGGATAATGTGCACAAAGCGCCATGACTACACCAAATTCCTTCACACCAGCATCTGAAAGCGTTCCAGCGTGAGCCGAACGCGAGGGCCGATGCGACGAGGCCGATCCAGTCTCACTGGATAGACCTGTAGCCGCCACCACCGAGCCTTCCCCCGGGAATATCACTGCAGCTACACCGGCAACACCGGCCGCATCACCACTTTCAGCATTCTCGCTTACCGCATTCCTTTCATTTGCTGCAACTTTGTCAGGACAGTTGAGGAAAGTGGATCTCGCGAGCCAGATTTGAGGATCACTGACATACAGTGTCATCATCGTTAATAAATATCCAACATATTTTTTTCTTGTCATAATAAATACTGTTTATAAATAAATAGTTATAAATAAATAAATAATAAATAGTTATTAAATAGTAAAAAAAAATATGACAATTAGCCTACATTATCATTTAGCACATGCTTTTATCAAAAGCGACTTACAAATGAGGACAAAAGTAGCAATCAAACAAACGAAAGAGCAACAAAGTGCTGTGTCTGCTGCTTTTTTGATAAAAAATAAAGAGAAGGAAAAGAAGATAGAATATAATACAGTGAGCTAGTGTTATTGGGTCAAGTTATTATTTTTTAGAATAAATAAAAAGAAAACGAGTAGATAGAATAGAGAGAGAGTCAATGTTTTTTTTATAATAAATAAAAGAAAACAAGTAGATATAATAGAATTTTGCTTTATTTAATAACTGTGTTGCAGTGATTTCAATTTTTATTTAAGTTGATATTTTTCTTTTTTTAATTCGGTTACATTTTTGATACACAAAGTATTTGAACAATGTTTGCAATAAAAAAAAAACATATATGCAGGGTCAGTAACTCTTTAGCATGTTTTTGTGCCAACAAATAATTTTGAGTAGCTTGAGAAATTTAAAGTTGAAAATTCTGTCATTAATTACGCACCCTCATGTCTTTCTAAACCCGTAAGACCATTGTTAATCTTTGGAACACAAATTAAGATATTATTGATGAAATCCAAGTGCTTTCTGATCCTGCATAGACAGAAACATAAATGAAATGTAAATGAAAATTACTTTTAGTTGAATGCACTTAAAAAGTTGATTTGAAAAAAATGTTGCATGAAAATTTTAAATTCATTTTTTTCACAGTCCCCCCAATCATGCCTGTTGACAGCAATCCAAGTGTTTTTTAAAAGTGGCCACATGATCAAAGTTGGTAACACTACAGGATCAGAAGAAAGAGAATTACTGTTTGATGACAATGATAAAATCATTGCTGCAACACTGTGGCCAAGTAAAGATAAGAACGGACTCGGTGGTTTGGAATTTAAGGTCGCCAAAAGTGATGGTACAACAACACCATTATCCATCAAGTCTGAAGATATGGGTGAGCCTGTGAAGGTTGATGTGAAGTCTGGAAAGTGTTACTGTATTACAGCGAGAAGTGGGGATCATCTTAATGCTCTGGGCTTCTACTTCATTTAGATGCCTCTTGTTATACATACATATCTGTTGCTGGTGTAACAGGGTTAAAATGAACATTTAATTTAAAAGTTTATATGTGAATTTCATAAAATAAGGCATTTTGTTGTATTCATTTGTGTTTGAAGTCTCCCCTCCTGTGGCCGATAATGGTACTGCAAATGTAGTATTTTGTCCCTCTTCTCTTTCTGTACCGCAGCAGATTCAAGTGTCACTGCTGCGGGTATTCACGATTTTACATGCTCTGTCTCGTTAACGTATTAATTGTGAAGATAATATGTTTTAAGTAAATGTTTTCGACGCAATTGATCGCATTTATGTGTAGCGTCTGGACCAATCAAACACAATTTTTCATTTGATTTAACAAATCAGTTATTCATTAGATTAACAAATCGTCACAGTCCCCTCACCCAATAAACTGGATGCCAGGATGTCTGCAACGACACCAGGCCCCCCCCCTGGTACCCATGGCAACCACGACACCTCTGCTAGACCAGATCCATTTACGACCTAATGGCATGTTGAGAATTACCCCTCTCACTACAATTGCAGTATTGTCTTCAGCCAATGTGATTTATTCTACTTTTTCCCCAAAAAGGTATGTTGCTTTCATGTTTATTTTGTTATGAATGTTAATTGATCGTATTTAGCTAATTGTTTTCCTGTTATTAATTATAATTTTTCACATTGTAATATGAGTTCAGCTGTAAAGAGCAGATTCGAGTGTCACGGTTTTTCATGTATATCTGCAGTATTGTCTTCAGCCAACGTGATTTATTCTACTTTTTTCCCAAAAAGATAAACCAAAGCTGAAGAAACCCCGTGTGTGAGTGTGTCTTTCCACATCAGTTACACTGGTGCCGTGACTCCCTGGATTCTTTGATCAGCTCACCGCAGATCGACTGCCATCGTATTCAAGATTTAGTTTCAAATAGTGAACTGTCTCATCAATATTGTTAGTTTTCTTTATTTTATTTTTTTTTACTTTTCCATGCTAAATTTTTGTTACAATTATGGCTGAAAAACAAGAGTATGATGGTAACCTTGATGAGTCATGTTACGGTAACATGGGTTTCCAGTGTTCGAACTATACCGTCGACTTTGGGGGAGCCCACTTCTTTTGTTTTTTTTATAACGGGTGGGGGTTTGTGCGCTTGCGCGTGCCTCAAAAGAGGGCTTACAATGACTTACAAAGATACATAACAGCTACAAGTGTATGCACTACTTGCTTTATGCAAGCACTATATAGGATAAATCACTATACAGGATTTACCCTATTATACTTTATTGACACGAATTGATAGGTGAAACAACAAACAGCCACCCACAAATAGTCTATAAACAAAGCATCAAGCTGTCTTTGAGTTCACATGAACAACAGTTAAAGTTACTCGTCGTCAGGCTACAGAAGAATACATAATTCCTCCGTTCAATTAGGCCTAAGACATCGAGAGTCACGCAGACCTATAACAACCCAGCCACAACACATAATTGCAAATAAAATGCCTTACCTTAACACAGAATCGACCACAGAGTTCATTAACGTTTATATTTTTTCTACGAATCTTTGAGTTAACATGTAATAAACATGAGTGGAATTTGCACCGCAGCGCCCCCACACCTTGATGCTCATGACAAGAATAGCATGTATAGTTATCTTTATTGAAGTGAATTAGGTTTAAATCGCCGTCATGCATGAATGAACGATATTTTTGCAATTTTACACATAATAATCCACGATGATCACATTACACAAAACTGAAATTGCACGTCAAAATAACACATTGTCAATATTTTTTGAGACCACCCAAAATTTCACAAATCACGTTTTCAGGGGAGCCCATGTCTTATTAAGGGGAGCCGAGCTCCCCCTAGCCCCCCGTAGTTCGCACCCTGCATTTATGTGAATGATTCTGTGTGCGCGCGATCTGCGCGTGTGTGCGTTACAGTGCAGCAGCGCATTAGATTAGAACGGCGATTAATTTACCTACCTGTACAATAAGCGGTTTAAA
>NW_015650001.1:1250836-1266696 GCF_001515625.1 Sinocyclocheilus rhinocerous
ACGTTTATATTTTTTCTACGAATCTTTGAGTTAACGTACTAAACATGAGTGGAATTTGCACCGCAGCGCTCCCACACCTTGATGCTCATGACAAGAATAGTATGTATAGTTATCTTTATTGAAGTGAATTAGATTTAAATTGCCGTCATGCATGCATGAATTATATTTTTGAAATTTTACACATAATAATCCACGATGATCACATTACACAAAACTGAAATTGCACATCAAAATAACACATTGTCAATATTTTTTGAGACCCCCCAAAATTTCACAAATCACGTTTTCAGCAGGTGGTATTTTCAGTGAAGGGGTTGGACGTCCACAGTTACATGTTGAGAACAGTAGGGTATTGGGTTAAGTCAGACCCTGGGTGGTACTCCTGTTGACAAAATCTTGCTTAAGAAAGTAAATGTGCCCTGTTCAAGATCAAGCTGAAGAGATAATAAGTAGACTTGCTGGAAAGGCAAGGGACGTTGTCAAGGTCAGCCTGCGCAGTGATGATATGCTCAACGTCAGACAGAACCCTGAGTTAATTTATGGCATTCTTATGCAATACTTCAGTGAAGCGCCTTCTTGCTTGCCACTCGCAGATTTTTATGCCACTCTCCCCAGAGCGAAGGAGAATCCTGTGGACTACTGGATTCGAATAAACAAAGCGGCTGATCTGGCAGATGAGGGACTGCAAAGACAAGGCAAACGTTTTGACAACATAGGAGAGGAGGTAACACGGATGATGTTTGTTAAATTCTGTCCTGACCCCAGTTTAGCGAGCATATTCAGGTGCAAGCCTATTCAAGAGTGGAGTGCAAAAGAAATACAGAGCAGGATTGATGATTACCAGAGGGAATTCAGGAGCCGGGGAAATTCTAGTGTGAATTTACGGAGCCACACAACTGCAGTGTTCAACAGTGAGCATATGTACGATGGCCCCAAGTCAGAGTCGGCTGCTGTTCCAATCCAAGCATTCTGTTCTTTACCTGAT
This sequence comes from Sinocyclocheilus rhinocerous, assembly GCF_001515625.1. Classification (NCBI taxonomy): domain Eukaryota; kingdom Metazoa; phylum Chordata; class Actinopteri; order Cypriniformes; family Cyprinidae; genus Sinocyclocheilus; species Sinocyclocheilus rhinocerous. The sequence goes on from NW_015650001.1 coordinate 1,251,822, forward strand.
GCTCAGGTATGTCACCAGCCAGAGCCTACATCAGCGCCAAGTCAGGCACAGCGTCAGCCCTCCTCCAGCTCAACTCCGGCCCCAGCGATATCTCAACACACACAACAGGCTGAGAGTCAGTTGCTCACTCGTATGATGGACATGATGGAGCAGCTCATGGACAGGATGCAATTTCGTGATATTTCCAACCCAAGACGTGGCTCCAGACTGCAGCGCAGTTGAAGAGATAATAAGTAGACTGGCTGAAAAGGCAAGGGACGTTGTCAAGGTCAGCCTGCGCAGTGATGATATGCTCAACGTCAGACAGAACCCTGAGTTAATTTACGGCATTACTTCAGTGAAGCGCCTTCTTGCAAGCTACTCGCAGATTTTTATGCCACTCTCCCCAGAGCCAAGGAGAATCCTGTGGACTACTGGATTTGAATAAACAAAGCAGCTGATCTGGCAGATGAGGGACTGCAAAGACAATGCAAACGTTTTGACAACATAGGAGAGGAGGTAACACGGATGATGTTTGTTAAATTCTGTCCTGACCCCAGTTTAGTGAGCATATTCAGGTGCAAGCCTATTCAAGAGTGGAGTGCAAAAGAAATACAGAGCAGGATTGATGATTACCAGAGGGAATTCAGGAGCCAGGGACATTCTAGTGTGAATTTACGGAGCCACACAACTGCAGTGTTCAGCGGTGAGCATATGTACCCCAAGTCAGAGTCGGCTGCTGTTCCAATCCAAGCATTCTGTTCTTCACCTGATGCTCAGGTATGCCACCAGCCAGAGCCTACATCAGCGCCAAGTCAGGCACAGCGTCAGCCCTCCTCCAGCTCAACTCCGGCCCCAGCGATATCTCAACACACACAACAGGCTGAGAGTCAGTTGCTCACTCGTATGATGGAAATGATGGAGCAGCTCATGGACAGGATGCAATTTCGTGATATTTCCAACCCAAGACGTGGCTCCAGACTGCAGCGCAGTTTTGTCAGAAGTGCCTGTCGAGTCTGTAATGACAGCAAACATACCACGGTGACACACTGTATGACAGACAAACTGTGTTTTGCATGCTTCTCCCCAGGGCACACAAAGAAGAACTGTCCTAAACATTCATCTTCCCAGACACAACACAAGGAAAACTAGCAGACCCGTATTCGGAGGGAGGCCGTGTGGGTCCTTATTGTAACTCCCAAGCCTTTGATGATTGTGAGTCTGAGAATGCATATCTTTTAGCCAAAGGAAGTTGTGATGATTCAGAAGTCATTTATCAGAACATGCATGTTGTGGGTGGACGTGACAGCCTCTTTTATACGCCATTGAAGATTGGAGAGATGGTGACATTGAGTGCAATGTTGGACAGTGGTTCGATGGCCTGCACTATAAATGAATCTGCTGAGATGAAACTAAAATCAGCTGGTGCAGTGGATGAATGTGTTGAGTTCAAAACTGATGTCACCCTTGTAGGCTGTGGAGGGCTGCGTGTGAAACCCAAATCATCATTCAATCTTACCATGGAAGTGTATGGTATGAAGATGGTAGTACCTACCTTAGTAGTTCCTGGGCAACATGATTAACTGATACTTGGGACTAATGTTATTAAACATTCTCAGATACTTCATATTGTGTGATGGATTTTGGCAAGTTGTGTCTAGTCCGACTTCACCAGACCCTGAGTGTGAAAGCTTCTTGTCAATGCTTGCTGGATTGAACCGCTGGAGAGGAGAGGAGATGCCTGGGAAGATAGGAACAGTAAAATGCAACTCAGCTGTCTATCTTGAGCCAGGCTGTGAGTACTTAGTATGGGGAAAGCTGCCCAAATCTGCTGTTGTTTCCCCAGGAAGTGCAGTCATGACTGAGCCTACATCTTCTCACTCTGCTCCCAGAGGTGTTATGGTGGCTAGACTAATCACGTCTTTGTGGGGAGATGGATGGATCCCCTTGAAGCTTATCAACACATCAGGCAGTCCAGTGTTATTGAGACGTAATGTGAAAATTGCAAACCTCTATCTATGCATTGCACTCGAAGATTTTGATCACACCAATACAGTCGATCCTTTCCTGGTAAACTGCCCCACGAGTTTGTCCGATGATGTGGCCGATGTGCCATCTGTGAGATAAGTAGTTTGGATTTGATGGAGCTTGATGGAAAAATTTAAGGAAATTCTAAGGAAGCTGAATCATGGTCACCAGAATAGGAGGCTGAAACCCAGTGACTGGACACAAGCGCAGGACCAGGCTGTTGAGAGGTTGAAAACATAATTGGTCGAGAGCGTTGTCCTTGCCCATCCAGATTTTGATCGCCCTTTCATACAGGCAACGGATGCCTCCTTAGATGGTATTGGAGCTGTGCTCTCACAGGTCACAGAGGGGGAGACAAAAGCCAGGCCTGTAGCCTTCGCTAGTAAGTCCCTTTCTCGGTCGCAGCAAAATTATCCAGCACATCGTTTGGAGTTTTTGGCCTTGAAATGGTCAATATGTGATAAATTCAGTCATTGGCTCAAAGGACATGAATTCACTGTCTTGACTGACAATAATCCTTTGGCCCATATACTTACAAAACCCAAACTTGATTGCTGCGAACAACGTTGGGTGGCTAAATTGGCTAGCTACAACTTCGACATAAAGTATGTGCCTGGCCCCCAAAATACACGCAGAGACTGTTCAGGGAGCCATATGGGGCACTTCTGGCTGGTTCCAGAGGGATGTCTGCAGATTCAGTGCAGGATGCCTTCAGACGTTCATGTGATACAGACAGGAGGCAGTGTGTCCTTAATCTAGGCCAGTCATGCGAATCTAACATCCAACAAAACAAAGACCTTCTGACTGTCCCGAATGCAGATGTCTCCGCTATATTGAACTCGCATGTTGAGTGGAACATCGGTGCCAGGGCACGAGCAATGTCTGTCATTGACCACTTACCTCAGATCATGTCCATAGGGAAGGACACGTTGCCAGCATATTCAGCATATTCGCTGCGTGAAAAACAGCTCACAGACAAGACTTTGTCAAGAGTTTTGTATTATGTTGAGCATGTTGAGCATCCTTCTAGAAGAGAAAGGGCAAAGGAATCAATGGCTGTTATTCGATATCTGAAGTATCTGAAGCAACTAGTTGTCAGAAATGGTATCTTATACAGAGTGTCTCGTGATCAACTATCAAGAACAACAAGAACAAAGTTTGTTGTCCCAGAGTCTTTGGTGAGTGTGATCTTAAGAGGAATCCATGACGATGGTGGTCACCAGGGTCAGTCGCGGAGTATTAGCCTCGCAAGGCAGCGCTTCTTTTGGCTGAACATGGATCGAAACGTGAGGGACTATGTGCGTCTATGCCATCGCTGCACTGTGAGCAAAACAGCAGATCCTTCTGGTAGAGCTCCCCTGGAGAGCATTTCGACCATTTCGACATTAGAGCTTGTCTGCATAGACTTCTGGTCCGCAGAAGATTCCACAAACAAGTCTGTTGACGTCTTGGTAGTGACTGATCATTTTACGAGGCTAGCACAAGCCTTTGTGTGTAGAGATCAGTCTGCCAAACAGGTTGCCAGGGTCCTATGGGACAAGTATTTTTGCATTTACGGCCTCCCAGAACGAATCCATAGTGATCAGGGTCCAAGCTTTGAAAGTAAATTGATCCGGGAGCTTCTGAGGGTCTCTGGGGTGAACAAGTCGCACACAACACCGTATCACCCGATGGGTAATGGAAGTGTGGAGCGCTTTAATAGAACCCTTGGAAATATGATACGAGCTTTATCACCAGATGTGAAGAGAGACTGGCCAAGACGGTTACAGACACTGACGTTTCTGTATAATTGTACAACCCATGAAACGACAGGTTATGCTCCTTTTTATTTGATGTTTGGGCGTGTGCCCCGCCTGCCCATTGACATCCTTTTCCGTTCAGTTTTGAACGATTCGGCTGTAACCTGCTGTGATAAGTTTGTGATTACTCTGGTCAAAGATCTGAAAGAAGCATTACAGATTGCACAAGAACATGCAACAAAAGAGCAGAAAAGACATGCTGAGTTGTATAACCGAAGGGTGAAAGGACTGGACATCGAAATAGGTGATCAAGTGCTCCTGGCAAATAAAACTGAAAGGGGTAAGAGGAAAGTCGCTGACAGATGGGAGTCGACAGTTTACACTGTTGTGGACCGTAAACCAGACATTCACACTTACAGGATCCGTAATCCAGCCACAGGTCAGGAAAAAGTTGTTCATCGGAACCTGTTGATGCTGGTGAATTTCTTACCAGTGACCATGAAGAATTCCCTGTCTGGTCAGCTTTCTGACGCATCCGACTCTTGTCAGAGGTCGCCTTCAGACCTGTCATTGAGTGCGGTGGAGGATGAGACTTTAGGAGGAGATGCTGAAGTGTCCGAGAACAGCTGTAGCAGCGTTGCAGTGGATGGCTCTGAGATGATGAGAGACAATGCATTATCCACATGTGACAATGTTGGCATTGACTGTGAGAATGATTCAATGTCAGTTCAGGAATCTGACAACAGGATCAGAACAATTAGTTGGGTTTCAGAGCTGCCTGAAAGGTGCATCCAAGATGAGTCTGATCAATCTCTAAGTGGAGTTGTGACTGATCCCTCAACTAAGATTGATCCTGCTGCACCAGAAAGTCACATATCTGAAATGTCAAGAGATACAAGAATGCCTGTTTCTGGTGACGATGCAAGTGGCAGTTCAGATTCGCATGACTCAGATTCTGAGACAGTCCTGTCTGCTCAGCCACACTCACAGGCTCCTGTCAACACACATGTAGCTGACACTGTGAATGTACCGCGAAGTTCTAGTTCAGTCACACAGGTCAGGTCACGTTTTGGTCGCATCATTAGACCTGTTGACAGATTAATACATGTAATGTCAACTCAGGCCATGGTTCAAGACACAAAACACAATGTTCAGTCTGTTTATAAGTCAGTGCTTAGAGCTTTCTCTGCTTAGAAGTCATTTGGTTTCATGTCTCTTAACATATTGGTTAAAATGTGTTTTAGTAGTCCGTTTCGTATTTAGAAAACAATAGTTCAGAAAGCACTGTAATGTCTGATTACTTAATTTTAGGGAATTAATTATTATTAATTCATTCAGGTTTTGAGAGGACTCGAATCTGAAAATTCGAAGTCAAAACACATTCTCAGATACTTCAAATTGTGTGATGGATTTTGGCAAGTTGTGTCTAGTCCAGCTTCACCAGACCCTGAGTGTGAAAGCTTTTTGTCAATGCTTGCTGGAGTGAACCGCTGGAGAGGAGAGGAGATTCCTGGGAAGATAGGAACAGTAAGATGCAACTCCGCTGTCTATCTTGAGCCGGGCTGTGAGTACTTAGTATGGGGAAAGCTGCCCAAATCTGCTGTTGTTTCCCCAGGAAGTGCAGTCATGACTGAGCCTACATCTTCTCACTCTGCTCCCAGAGGTGTTATGGTGGCTAGACTAATCACGTCTTTGTGGGGAGATGGATGGATCCCCTTGAAGCTTATCAACACATCAGGCAGTCCAGTGTTATTGAGACGTAATGCGAAAATCGCAGACATCTATCCATGCATTGCACTCGAAGATTTTGATCACACCAATACAGTCGATCCTTTCCTGGTAAACTGCCCCACGAGTTTGTCCGATGATGTGGCCGATGTGCCATCTGTGAGTGAGCGTCTGAAGTCAGTTGGTCTAGACAGTCTTACCATTGACTCGTGTGATATCTCAGATGCATGCAAGCAACGGTTGCTGAACCTGATTCTGAGTTATGAAGACATCTTTTCACGTAACCATCTTGACTGTGGAGAAACAAGGGGTTTCGTGCATAGAATACACCTCTCAGACACCAGACCATTCAGGCTTCCATTCAGACGAGTAGCACCCAGTCAATATCAAAAACTGCGTCAAGTACTGACTGAAATGGAGGAGAAGGAAATAATTAGACGATCTACCAGCGAGTATGCTTCTCCTCTCGTTTTGGTCTGGAAGAAGAACGGGGACCTGCGCGTGTGTACTGACTTCCGCTGGTTGAACAGGAGAACGCTGAAGGACGCGCACCCTCTTCCACATCAGGCGGATTGTTTGGCAGCACTTGGCGGAAATGCCCTGTTTAGCACAATGGATTTGACGTCTGGTTTCTATAATATGACACTGCATGAGGAAGACCGCAAGTTTACGGCCTTTACAACGCCAATGAGTCTTTTCGAATACAATCGTTTACCACAAGGCCTCTGCAACAGTCCTGGCAGCTTCATGCGTATGATGATTAACATATTTGGGGACGAAAACTTTCTTAGTCTCCTGTGTTATCTGGACGACTTGATTGTCTTCGGACCAGATGAGAAAACTGCTCTTGATCGTTTAGAAATGGTGTTTGGCAGACTTCGCGCATACAATCTTAAGCTGGCTCCAAAAAAATGTCACCTGATGAGGAAATCAGTGAAGTTCCTTGGGCATATGATTGATCAGACGGGTGTATCCACGGACTCAAGCAAAGTCGAAAGCATCTCCAAGATAAGTAGTTTGGATTTGATGGAGCTTGATGGAACAACTCCTTCTCAGAAGAAAATAAGATTGTTCCTGGGAAAAAAAATGTCACCTGATGAGGAAATCAGTGAAGTTCCTTGGGCATATGATTGATCAGACGGGTGTATCCACGGACTCAAGCAAAGTCGAAAGCATCTCCAAGATAAGTAGTTTGGATTTGATGGAGCTTGATGGAACAACTCCTTCTCAGAAGAAAATAAGATCGTTCCTGGGAATGGTGAATTACTACCAGCACTTTATTCCAAACTTTTCTGCCATAGCCAAGCCTCTCTTCAGTCTTCTGAAGGGTCAGAAAGCAAGAGCGAAAATTCTACGGAAGCTGAATCATGGTCACCAGAATAGGAAGCTGAAACCCAGTGACTGGACACAAGCGCAGGATCAGGCTGTTGAGAGGTTGAAAACATCACTGGTCGAGAGCGTTGTCCTTGCCCATCCAGATTTTGATCGCCCTTTCATACTGGCAACGGATGCCTCCTTAGATGGTATTGGAGCTGTGCTCTCGCAGGTCCCGGAGGGGGAGACAAAAGCCAGGCCTGTAGCCTTCGCTAGTAAGTCCCTTTCTCGGTCGCAGCAAAATTATCCAGCACATCGTTTGGAGTTTTTGGCCTTGAAATGGTCAATATGTGATAAATTCAGTCATTGGCTCAAAGGACATGAATTCACTGTCTTGACTGACAATAATCCTTTGGCCCATATACTTACAAAACCCAAACTTGATTGCTGCGAACAACGTTGGGTGGCTAAATTGGCTAGCTACAACTTTGACATAAAGTACGTGCCTGGCCCCCAAAACATAGTCGCTGACGCCCTGAGCCGGGTTCCATTTGTCGGAACTGATGTCACAGAGAGACTGTTCAAGGAGCCATATAGGGCACTTCTGTCTGTTTCTCGAGGGATGTCTGCAGATTCAGTGCAGGATGCCTTCAGACGTTCATGTGATACAGACAGGAGGCAGTGTGTCCTTAATCTAGGCCAGTCATGCGAATCTAACATCCAACAAAACAAAGACCTTCTGACTGTCCCGAATGCAGATGCCTCAGCTATATTGAACTCGCATGTTGAGTGGAACATCGGTGCCAGGGCACAAGCAATGTCTGTCATTGACCACTTACCTCAGATGATGTCCATAGGGAAGGACACATTGCCAGCATATTCAGAACAGGAGCTGCGTGAAAAACAGCTCACAGACAAGACTTTGTCAAGAGTTTTGTATTATGTTGAGCATCAGCGTAGGCCTTCTAGAAGAAAAAGGGCAAAGGAATCAATGGCTGCTATTCGATATCTGAAGCACTGGGAGAAACTATTTGTCAGAAATGGTATCTTGTACAGAGTGTCTCGTGATCAACTATCAAGAATAAAATGCCATCAGTTTGTTGTCCCAGAGTTTCTAGTGAGTGTGATCTTAAGAGGAATCCATGACGATTGTGGTCACCAGGGTCAGTCGCGGAGTATTAGCCTCGCAAGGCAGCGCTTCTTTTGGTTGAACATGGATCGAAACGTGAGGAACTATGTGCGTCTATGCCATCGCTGCACTGTGAGCAAAATGGCAGATCCTTCTGGTAGAGCTCCCCTGGAGAGCATTTCGACAAGTAGACCATTAGAGCTTGTCTGCATAGACTTCTGGTCCGCAGAAGATTCCACAAACAAGTCTGTTGACGTCTTGGTAGTGACTGATCATTTTACGAGGCTAGCACAAGCCTTTGTGTGTAGAGATCAGTCTGCCAAACAGGTTGCTAGGATCCTATGGGACAAGTATTGTTTGCATTTACAGCCTCCCAGAATGAATCCATGGTGATCAGGGTCCAAGCTTTGAAAGTAAATTGATCTGGGAGCTTCTGAGGGTCTCTGGGGTGAACAAGTTGCGCACAACACCGTGTCACCCGATGGGTAATGGAAGTGTGGAGTGCTTTAATAGAACTCTTGGAAATATGATACGAGCTTTATCACCAGACGTGAAGAGAGACTGGCCAAGACGGTTACAGACACTGACGTTTCTGTATAATTGTACAACCCATGAAACGACAGGTTATGCTCCTTTTTATTTGTTGGGCGTGTGCCCCGCCTGCCCATTGACATCCTTTTCCGTTCAGTTTTGAACGATTCAGCTGTAACCTGCTGTGATAAGTTTGTGATTACTCTGGTCAAAGATCTGAAAGAAGCATTACAGATTGCACAAGAACATGCAACAAAAGAGCAGAAAAGACATGCTGAGTTGAACAACCGAAGAGTGAAAGGACTGGACATCGAAATAGGTGATCCTGGCAAATAAAACTGAAAGGGGTAAGAAGAAAGTTGCTGACAGATGGGAGTCGACAGTTTACACTGTTGTGGACCATAAACCAGACATTCACACTTACAGGTCAGGAAAAAGTTGTTCATCAGAACCTGTTGATGCTGTTGAATTTCCTACCGGTGAACATGAACAATTCCCTGTCTGGTCGGCTTTCTGAAGCTTGTCAGAGGTCGCCTTCAGTCCTGTCATTGAGTGCGGTGGAGGATGAGACTTTGGGAGGAGATGCTGAAATGGCCGAGAACAGCTGTAGCAGCGTTGCAGTGGATGGCTTGGAGATGATGAGAGACAATGCATTATCCACATGTGACAATGTTGGCGTTGACTATGAGAATGATTCAATGTCAGTTCAGGAATCTGACAACAGGATCAGAACTATTAGTTGGGTTTCAGAGCTGCCTGAAAGGTGCATCCAAGATGAGTCTCATCAATCTCTAAGTGGAGTTCTGACTGATCCCTCAACTAAGATTGATCCTGCTGCACCAGAAAGTCACGTATCTAAAATGTCAAGAGATACAAGAATGCCTGTTTCTGGTGACAATGCAAGTGGCAGTTCAGATTCGCTTGACTCAGATTCTGAGACAGTCCTGCCTGCTCAGCCACACTCACAGGCTCCTGTCAACACACATGTAGCTGACACTGTGAATGTACCGCAAAGTTCTAGTTCAGTCACACAGGTCAGGTCACGTTTTGGTCGCATCATTAGACCTGTTGACAGATTAATACATGTGATGTCAACTCAGGCCATGGTTCAAGACACAAAACACAATGTTCAGTCTGTTTATAAGTCAGTGCTTAGAGCTTTCTCTGCTTAGAAGTCATTTGGTTTCATGTCTCTTAACATATTGGTTAAAATGTGTTTTAGTAGTCCGTTTCGTATTTAGAAAACAATAGTTCAGAAAGCACTGTAATGTCTGATTACTTAATTTTAGGGAATTAATTATTATTAATTCATTCAGGTTTTGGGAATGCAGAGATTCAGTCGTTCATTTGTGCGATATTCGCAGGTACATCTGCGGTTGTAAAACTAATACAGGGTCAGTTCAGTGTCTCGTCAGTTCCTGTCCCATTTGGCTTATCTTCTCAAGAGACTCAAAGAAAAGCAGTGATAATTTTACAACCTCCTTGACCTCAGGGTTTTCTCTGTGCTCCCCTTTTTCTAAATTCCAGAAAAATGCGCGCTTCTCTTTGAGAGACAAAGGAACACGCAAAACTCACTGAATGATTTCAAAAGACAATAATTTATGCATATAAAAGGGCAACTATATTCACAAATAATATGTTGTATGCATTATATATGCTTGAGGTGTTAAAATGTAACCTTGCAACTTTAATCAATGTTTTTAACCGAAGTATTAACAAAATCTGGCAAGGATGTATCCCACGTGATACAGGAAAGCATGTAATTTATGCACAAAAAAGGGAAACGTACGGGGTGTGGCCCCGCCCTGCAACTGATCTCTGATTGGAACAATCGCTTCAGGGATGACCGAAGCTCCGGGACTCCCTCAGGCAACAAGGAAGCTTCTCAGCTGTCACAAACGCAAGTAACGAACAAGGTCTTCTATCTGCTGAAATCGGTGCTAAACTAATTAAGCAGTAAACGTAAGACAAATCTCTGCTTTGTGATTTTCTCAGGTTGAATTTAAAGAACTCGTGGAAAACGAGTGTTAGAACTTTGGGAACTTCATGCAAACTTCGTTAACTCATTTTCCTGAACCTTTTGTGTGTATGTTTGTGTTTTAGCTTAGTTTAATGTAATCTAGAATAGCCAATAAATTCTTGTTTCTCTGCCCAGATCACGTTACTTAGCTCGTAGGTATCAAAAGCATGTATTAACCTGTGGCCAGGGAAAATACAAATATTCAAATTGATTGGATACACGGACGTTAACGTCTCGCTGGACGAACAGTTGATAAAGTGTAAACTATCAAATTTGAAATCAGTTCTAGTCAGGTTGACTTCGAATCTTCGATTCCTCTCAAAACCTGAGCTAAAATAATAATAATTAATTCCCTTACAAAATAAAGATAAAAAGAGTTAAATTTCATTACACTGTATTTCATATGACCTTTTATTTAAGTGGTAAGCTGTTGTGCACAAATGCTCTTGATTTTCTCAATAAAAGTCTAATTATATACTGTGCATTAAAGGAATAGTTCACCCAAAAATTAATATCCTGTCATTAATTACTCACCCTCATGTTGTTCCAAACCCGTAAATGCTTTCTGTTTGCAAAGAAAACAGTAATAACATCATTTATTCAACAGTTCTTCTCCCCGAGTTGCCGTCTTCCGCCATTTTGGAGAGTAGGCCCCAAAAAGTAGTCAACGTAAATCAGCGTTGTTGTCCTTGCTACGTTTCTGGACCTGGGAACATTGCTGATATTACTCATCCAGAGTGAAAACACAGACTTTTATTTTGACATGTCGTCCTGCACAAGCCTGTGTTGTTGTTTTACGAGCGCATGGCTCAGCACTTGTAAGCAGGGTGCGAATTACGCAGTGACCATGGGGGAATGGGGTAGGTATTTTTATGTTTTAAATAGGGCTGTCAAGTGATTATTTAAAAAAATCTAATTATATAATGTGCCGATTAATTAATCAAATTAATCTCAAATTAATGAGATTAATTAATTAACATGCACATAATGTGCCGATTAAAGATAAAGTTATTATTAAAGAAGTTATCGTGTTAATTTAGAAAAAAAAAAACACTGAATAGACATTACAAAAAAAGTAGCTGAAATAGAAGTAGCTTTAGAAATAAATATTTGAATTCAACATACAAAAATACAAAATAAATTGTGAAATATGAAATTATTTTTAAAAAGAAACGATACTCTGAATATATAAAATGAACGCGTCAGTAGGTGGTGGCAAATCCCTGTCTTAAGTGAGTCATTCAATCGATTTGTTCAAATGGCTGATTCATTTAGAAACAAAGCGAGACTGCCTTTATGAATGGTTCGCTGAATCATTGATTCACTCGGTTCATTTAAAAACGTGGATTCATTAATGAAACACCGTGTGTTGATCAGAGCCGCACAACAGTTCTCCGAGGGCTTTATTTTCATTGTTGAAATTACTGACAATGTGTCTAAAATGTAATTATTCACACCTTTACCTTATCTTCATTTTTAGGTAAAAACTTTTGTTACCTATTTTTGTCTACCAGCCAATGATGATTCTGAAAGAAAACACGCAGTGTTTGTTATAGTAACACATGCAACTTTCGTACGCATCTGACAGACAGAACCGGTGCTTGTATTTCAGCCAGGCGGTGCCGTTAATGTTATTGTTATTTTAGCAAATAGTTTGCTCCATAAATTCAGTTCAACAGCATCAAGTTGAAGATGGCAAACCTTATCACTCGACTGAATCTACACATGCATTTTAGGTGTTCTTGCTCCGTCCAAGCAATAAATGCACGTCTTTGAAGGAGCGCTGTAGCATATTCTTCAACCGCTCAGGTAATGCCAATACGACCCATTACAGGAGCAGCCAAAATTATATTTAAAAATAAGTTTGTCAGAGGTTGCCAGGCGAAGGAGCACGTAGGATGAAGATATACAACAAACAGAGTCTCTTTAATAAATCCACTGAGAAATGTCGAAACCAACCACTTTCAATGGAGACAGGACAAAGAAACTTAGGAAAGGCAGGGCTATTTAAACTGAACCAAACGATCGACTAATAAGATAATAAATGAACAAAGGTAGAAACTAATTAACTAATCAAGCAACAAATGGAAAACTAGGACAAGGCAGGGAGAACAGAAACACAGAACGTACACGTGACACAGTTAGGGCCATAGAAATGCATATTAATATTTACAAGTAAATCTCCTTATGCGTAGGCTAGCCTTCTTTCTATCTACAACTAGTTTTTACGTCCATCAGGGGGGATGAAGCCTTCTTTAGGGGGGTCAGACCCCCCCAAACCCCTCCGTAATTCGCACCCTGCTTGTAAGTACAGCCGTGGCCAAAGGTTTTGAGAATGACACAAATATTAATTTTCACAAAGTCTGCTGCTTCAGTGTTTTTAGATCTTTTTGTCAGATGTTACTATGGTATACTGAAGTAAAATTACAAGAATTGCATAAGTGTCAAAGGCTTTTATTGACAATTCATTCAACTTCTGGGCCACATCCTGACTGATGGCAGCCCATTGTTGCATAATCAATGTGGTGTAGTGTTATATGCATTTATGATGTTTATGACATTTATGAACCTTGGGGTTGACTGCAGAGGGTTGCTGGGTCAGACGAGGGAGACTGTACCATGCATGAGTGGGTTAGCAGCAGGAGCTGCTGGTGTTCTGTAATAAACGTGGTTCTGAGCAAGGTTATTTTCGTAAACGAAAACTAAAACTAAGACGAAAACGATTGGTCAAAAAACATTTTCGTAAACTGAAATAAAATAAAAAAAATAAAATAAATGAAAAACTAAAATGAAGCAAAACAAAACTAACAACAGTTATTGCAAAACTAACTGAAATAAAATAATGATTATCAAAAATAAATAATAGTTTTCGTAATCATTACGTTCTCACCCCGTGGTGGAAAAATATATGAGCTGTGTGTCGATTTAGGGAAATACCAGTAAATGGCACATTATGCACGTGAGGTTATCTGACGGAGAGACGCAAAGCAGTTTAAAGCAGAGTCCTGCACGGGTCCTGTTTGGTAAACCTGCATCCTCAGTACGTAACAGAACACCCGACCCGTTATCCGACAGCAGCACCAATTTAATTGTGTACCCGACCCGTTTGAGATAAAGACCGCGCCCTGAACCACACCCGCATTAAATAGGCTACTGCATCAGTAAGGCAAAAAATTTTTTTTTTCTTTCATGTAACACAAGCAATCAAACCAAAATAGGCATTTTAAGTTGGTACTTTGAAGAAAAAATAGACAAGCAGCGCAACAGAATAAAAGATAAGAACGCGCATCCTTCCTGTAAACAATAAAAACTTTTGAACAATCTGCCAGACTGTTTTGAACAAATGTGCATAAACTACATACTTAAATCTTCATAAATGAAAAGAACATATTTAGATATGACTTTCATAAAATGATATAGGCTACAGAAAGCGAGCAACGAGTGCTCCAAAGCTGTCTTTCACTTCAGCTGCAGCGCCAATGGCTATAATGCGCAACGCTGCAAATTGAATGTTGAGGCTCCGCCATTATTATTGAATTTCATTAGTCCCACTTATTTATGCGTGTTTGTTCACGGGAAAGTGAGCAAGAGACGACAGTTACGGTATTATGATTATGGTTAAATAAGATAAAAGACATAGGCTATAATATAAAGAAATTAGCGACATTTATTTTCAAATTAAATATCACAACACACATTTATCATTCAGTCTAGTGCATTTTACATATAATTTAAGCGCAACTTGTGTAGATTTAAAAAGGCATGACTGCTTCATTTTGGTGTGTATTTGTATTTTACCATCTAATCAATCTCAGCATGCTTTAATTTTGTGTCGCTAAATGCTACGTCACATATTACAATTAGATCTAGCCAATCGGCACTCAACACTAGAATTATTAAAGCCCTCTACTCACCCTTCATTGTGTTTGCAGATACTGCCGCTGTCGTTTCTAGCTCATAGTGTTGCTTGACTTCTTGCCCGACTTACCCTGGGTCGCTCGAGTCGCATATGGTCAAGTTTGTCTCCTGTGAACGATTGTGAGTTTGACATTCCTCTCAAGATGCATATAGATCGTCGGCATTGCTCCGGCGTCGCGGTGAATGTTTGCGGTCGTTTGGTAGCGTTGCCATACATACAGGTGATGGATTTTCTCAGCGGAGGATTTGAAACATTGGCGGAGCTTTTAGTTCACGTCCACTGTCATTTCCGAGTGCTTTCCGAGCCGTCGCATCGGCGCTGCTCGCGTCTCAATCAACAAAATATTTTGCCGTATGCTCACGTGAACCTGCACGAATCTGGGCCAGCTGTCGGAAACAAGGCTGCTGGTCTCCTTCGGCATTTCGTCTTCATCACTTCATTAGCCTTCACCATTATAAGTATTATTTTGTTTTATGCACTCCATTTTT
>NW_015650001.1:1268240-1272534 GCF_001515625.1 Sinocyclocheilus rhinocerous
CATGCTGCGGACGCAAGCTTCAGATGAAGAAGTGAATGATGTGTGCTCCCGGCGCTTATTTATACTATAGTCGCACCGGTAGTGATGTCATGGGCTGTCGCCGGCCAACGTGTTGTTGGTGTTTTTTCAATGTATGCTTCAGACACGGGTCACGACGAGGTGTTCCCCCATAGCGACCCCTAGAGGACGCAGTGTCTCGTTCCCTACTCAGGGAACCATGGTTACATAAGTAACCTGAGACGTTAGCCGACTATGGTCGCAAGTTCCATCATTACCAACATAGTTCAACAATTCGGTGTTTCCCGAAACCATAGTTCAAACGAACATTCGCAAACAGCGTCGCAAACTTACGTGGTAGGAACTACAGCTCTCGGCCTGTGGTTAGAAGCATAGTTTCTTGTTGGACATTGGACATCGAACATTGGCGGAGCTTTTAGTTCACGTCCGCTGTCATTTCCGAGTGCTTTCCGAGCTGTCGCGTCGGCGCTGCTCGCGTCTCAATCAACAAAATATTTCGCCGTACGCTCACGTGAACCTGCACGAATCTGGGCCAGCTGTCGGAAACAAGGCTGCTTGTCTCCTTCGGCATTTCGTCTTCATCACTTCATTAGCCTTCACCATTATAAGTATTATTTTGTTTTATGCACTCCATTTTTGTTCACAGGCATGTCTGTGTTTGTGCGGGTCGCTGCGCGGTCATTTGGTCCCGAGTTCCGCAGACTCAGGTTGGGGGGAATTTGTTTGCGGTTGGTGGGACGCATGAGTGGAATTTGTGCAGTGCATGGATGGTTGTGCGTGCATCTATTGGTCATTCGGAGTCTAATATCATCCCATACGCTTGTCGCGTGATTGTTTGCGTATCTAGCAGACTAGCCCTGCATAATTAACCTAATTTGAGTCTAGGTTGCATTATGCCTTAGTGCAATTTTGAAGAATTTTTTTTTTTAAACAATTAACCCTGCTTAGCATCTTCTGTAATATAGATTACAGTACTGAGTTCACGATTCATAGTCACATAATTGTAGGGTATCAGACCGAATCAGACAATTTAAGATTTGATCATTAACGTAGTTGATGCTGCACGATTCATCTTTGCAAGCGTGATATCTTTAACCTGCATTTAATAGAAACAAGACCATAATATATTTTCAATAAAACATTTACTTATACAAGGAGTATTACAAACCCGTTTCCAACCAAAGTTATAATATTTAACGAGATGTCGCTCTAATTCAATGTATTCAATGTTTGGAACAACTCTTCATAATGAGGCTCATTATTATAGGCTTACAATCTTTACACTGATGAAGATTGTTGCTCGCATTATACCTTCTGTAAAATACGCTATGTCTAGCACACTGTAAGGTATTTGTAGTCTTAATCATATGCTTTTGTCTTTGTTTCTTCAGTCATTGTTTCATTCGTGTCTATCTACAACAATTCCTGAATGCCTTGTACTGGAATGGGGTAAGTATTACAACGTTAAGTCTCTCCTGTTGCGTAGACCATTTCTGCAAAGAGGTCCTTGCTGTCTATTTCTGCATAAGCGTCCTCTGAATAAGAGCAAGAATGTAAACGGACAGGTTTTCTTGCTATGCTCAAGTATGAAAGTTTTCCCAATGCACAATATATTGACTAACTAAGAATTTCATCAGTTTCGTCTAATCTGTTATTCTTTTACTATTCTCAGTCGTGCAAAAATCTTCGTGTAAGGGCTTTCCTTATGCTTTTACAGGGTTCAATAGCTATTGAAGTATAAATTGGCTAGTAAGGCATCGCTGTTAAATGTAAAGCATTCTTATCCTTCTGCAAGGGTAATGTAGCAAGATTTAATTTTCTATCTCGTCCTAGTTCCATACATTCCTAATCTTTCTTTAACTTGTATTTCATGCGATCTGGTTCTTTGAAGGTTCACTCGTCGGGTTCCTATGGTTAAACGGAGTCTTGTCTGCAGAGTCTATCAAGCTTTCGTGGGAGTTAAGCCAGAGAATAGTTCTGTTTTACAGTTCCGATATTTATGCTTAAGCGTTTTTATGCTTTCTGCTTAAAACTTAACTACATTTGATCATTTTACTAACCTTGGCATTCCATTACAATGCAATCATTTAGATTCCATGGCTGCAGATGCAGAGAACCGTGGCTCTCATATGCATTGCACTCGAAGATTTTGATCACACCAATACAGTCAATCCTTTCCTGGTAAACTGCCCCACGAGTTTGTCCGATGATGTGGCAGAATAGTTCTGTTTTACCGTTCCGATATTTATGCTTAAGCATTTTATGCTTTCTGCTTAAAACTTAACTACATTTGATAATTTTTACTAACCTTGGCATTCCATTACAATGCAATCATTTAGATTCCATGGCTGCAGATGCAGAGAACCGTGGCTCTCTCTTCTTCTTTACACAGGTCACTCTTTTGGATTGGCGCTATTATGAACAAAGTATCTATCAAGCTGATGTATACACGGTCATTCTCCCATTTGAGTTCTAGGTAAGATTTGTCTCAATGCTCCGCAGGCATCTTTAAGCTATAATCAAGGCTTAATTTTGCATCTACTGGTGGTGGTTCATTCTGTTTCCTCATACCTATTGGCTTCGGACTTACTCGGCTATTGTGGCCTTCACATTACATGGATTATTGTGGCACTTTGCATAACTCTGCTATGGTGGTCATCAGGTAAATTTGTCCATTACCGTTTATGAAGTTCGGCCTATCGTGGCCTTCACATATCACGGCCTATCGGGGACTTCGCTTAACATTGAGTCATTGGTCATGCAGATCTGACTCATTTTCTATTTTTGGGGGATAGGTTTCCTCTGTGGGTTCCGGCAGTTAGATGGAGTTCTATCAAGCGTGCGCAGGAGTCTAGCCTAACGAATGTTCATGTATCTGTGTATATGCTCTTTCTTAAGTCGCTGTTAGAACCCTAATACTACCTTTATCATTTAACCTAAACCAATGGCCTCTCTAACACAATGTGGTGGTTTAGAATTCCCGTAATCCGCCATCAAGCTGCAATGTACACGATCGTCCTCCGCATCAGAGTTCCGTCAAGATCAGACTCTAAACTATTTCATGTAATACTCAAGGTACAGTATGATACTCTTAAGCAAACTACTGGTGGTGGTTACTTCTCACATGCTCCTCATGTCCAATCTACCATGGCTTTTCACATACAATGGCCTATCGTGGTCATTTACACACAGGGCTTTCACATCACATAATTTATAAAACAAACACAGGCTAATAAAGTAATTGCAGCCTGTCGGGCCTTCACTTTACATGGCCTATCGAGGTTTCACATTACTCACCCTATCGCGGCCTTCGCTCAATTTGGCCTATTGTGACCATCAGGTAAGTGTGACTATTATGGTTTACGTAACTCTGCCTATCATTTTCCTTCGCAAAATTGGCCTGTAATGACTTTTCTTCTTACATGAACTACGCGGTCTTTGTGTTAAATGGCATAATGTGGCCTGTCATAAG
The DNA here is from genome assembly GCF_001515625.1 of Sinocyclocheilus rhinocerous. Lineage (NCBI taxonomy): Eukaryota > Metazoa > Chordata > Actinopteri > Cypriniformes > Cyprinidae > Sinocyclocheilus > Sinocyclocheilus rhinocerous. Next base: position 1,271,731 of record NW_015650001.1, read on the forward strand.
ATGACTCATACAGTCATTCGTTCGTAAATATTTATGCATTTTGTTAAAACGTAATGCTGTATGTTTAAGGTAAATTAAGCAAATACTGGTGGTGGTGGTGTCATACCTATTCATTACATCTTCTCTGTCACCGCCTCTCGTGGCCTTCCGTCATGGCTTTTAGTGGCTATCCTCTCTACGGCCTTTTGTAGCCTTCTCTCATGGTCCATCGGAGCCTTTCTCTCTGCGGCCGGTTCAGTCCCATTTAGTCACCTTTTAGAAGCTGCAGTCTGTCACCGCCTCAATACCGCCTCCACTACTGCTGTTGAACGTGGAGCTCAAACATCAGCCTCAAGCTACTGGGAAGATGGTCATCCTCCACATTTGTATCATACATTAGATCTGAACCACAAACCATCTCAAAGGTTTCAGCCGATAATATCAAGCTGTCCTCAAGGTAATCTATATGCAATTACTGGTGGTGGTATAATACCTATTCATATTACTCCCAACAACCTCTATGGTTTACTGCGCCTTAACTTGGCCTTTCTTTCTGTGGCCTGTCTTTCGTGGCCTTCCCCTCTGTTGCCTATCTTGTGGCGTTTCCCACTGTGGCCTATTTACATGGCCTTCCTCTCTGTGCCCACTGAGGCATTTCATTCCATGGCCTCTTGGCTTTCTCACTATGGCCCATCTGGGCGTCTCCATCCGTGGCCTATCTAGGCCTTTTCTCCGCGGCCTTTGTGGCCTATCGGGGCCTCTTCCCCACTGCGGCCTATCGGGGCCTCTTCCCCACTGCGGCCTATCGGGGCCTCTTCCCCACTG
>NW_015650001.1:1274235-1277675 GCF_001515625.1 Sinocyclocheilus rhinocerous
TCTGTATTGGCCTGGAATGACCAAACACATAGAACAGATGGTTGAGATGTGTCCAACATGCCAACAGTTCCAGCCCAGGAACCAGAAAGAGCCACTCATCTCTCATGAAATCCCAGAGCTCCCCTGGTTAAAAGTAACTGCTGACATCTTTGAAATCAGAGGTCGGTCATTTCTACTGATTGTCGATTACATGTCAAAATTTCCTGAGGTGATGAATATCAGAGACAAGACAGCGCACACAGTAATTGAAAAGATGAAAGCAGTGTATGCAAGGCATGGCATTCCAAAAGAGCTAGTGTGCGATCATGTACCCTTTGCTAGCTATGAAATGAAGATGTTTGCTGCGGAGTGGGGCATTAAGCTGACACACTCAAGTCCAGCCTATCCTCAGTCAAACGGGCTGGCTGAAAGAACAATCAAAACGGTCAAACATGTCCTGAAAAAAGCAGAACAATCAGGGGTGGATCATCACCTTGCTCTCCTCTCACTGAGAAATACTCCTATCACTGGTACGTCCTACTCACCAGCTCAGATTCTGATGGGAAGAGTTCTGAGGAGCACCTTACCAGTGTCCAGTAAAGTCCTGTGACCAACTACTCCCAAAGGTGTTCATCAGGCGCTCCAAACCCTGCAAAAGAAGCAAGCGTGTCACTACAATGTGGGAGCAAAAAGCCGTCCAGAACTACGTGTAGGAAATACCGTGCACATTGAAACAGGCAGAGGGTGGCAACCAGGTCTCATTGTTTCAAAACGAGATGAGCCAAGATCGTAAAACGTCGTCAATGAAGCAGGACGACAGTTCCGCCGCAACAGGCGCCACCTGAGGAAAACAATTCACAAGCCCACAGAAACATTTGATCCAGCGGATGAGACCCATGACGACACACACTCTCACATACCAGAGGCACATGAAGTGACAGATCAGTCTGTACAGTGTGTGCCACAGCAATCTGTACATAATAGCAGCACCACAACCACCAGGAGTGGTCGGGTTGTGAATGTTCCTGTGAGGTTTCAGGACTATTGTATGAACTGACTATATATTTGCCTAGTAATTAAGGTTAAGCATGCTTAAGATTTAAACTGCTTATGGGACAAGATGTTTGCTATAAATAAGAAAGAAAATGTCCCTGTTACGAGGACTTTAAGATCTATATTCAGTGTTCATATATCCTGTTTATAGCTTGTATTGTTTTCTGTGAAAAAAGGGGGATGTGGTGTAGTGTTATATGCATTTATGATGTAATTGCATATTGACTCCACTAGAGGGTGTAGAATATTTTTATTAATCAACATATGAATTAATCAAGTTCAATCATTGTGAATAAAGCCATTTATGTATCAATGTATTTTACTATTATAATCATGTACTTGCCTGTGTGTACAGAATCCTTCATGAGAATGGAATGTGCTTACATAGGGTGAAGTTGAGAATGGAATGTGCACATTGTATGGTATAACCGCACATCCTGTTTTGACATGATAGGGTCTCTTTCTTTAAAGTAACATAAATTGGGGCCTCCTGTCTGCTTGCAGGAAACAGATTGGAGGCATAGCCAAAAAAAGTTAAACAATGACAGGATGTAAGAAATGTATGGAACACGCCTTAAAAGGATAAACTGTATAAAAGAGTGTCCAGACACAGACTCGGGAGATTCTCTGCAGGGTCTCTCGGCTTTATTGTCTCTGAATAATAAAGTCTTATCTTCTGGCATCAAAACCCCAAGACTTTGAGAATGATTCCTCACAGCATTGGTAGAAGCCACCACAAATTGGCGTCACGAACAGGATTGGAAAGGAGCAAGAGGGAGAAAGACCACTTTGGGCTGGCTTGGCGAACAGCACAGATTCTGTGGCCACTTAAGGTAAGCAGTTTTTTTGCTTATATAAGTAGTTTGTGTTGTTTGCCAGTTAGCCCTTGGTGGTAAGGACTCTTAAAAATTGCTCTTGATGAAAAATTGTGACTATGATTGTGGTTGTATGAGACAATAAACCCTATATATGGTGGGACAAAACGTGCGCACCCCTCCTGGACCGTCACTTGAGGGTGATCAGGTTGCGGAGACGGGCGCGGCTGGTGTTACACTGGAGAAGAGTGAATGAGTGTATGAGCCCAATCTAAAAAAGGGACAAAGGTTGAGTGTATGAGCCCTAAATTACAAAGGGATTTGTATGAATGTTATTTAAAAAAAAAAAAAAAGTGTTCCAAGATATGGACTTTGCAGATTATTAGAATAATAATAGATTAATTAAAATAAGATATACATTTATTATTTAATGACTTATCTTAATAGATGAATAAAAAGATTGCACGTGCTTAAAACTTTATATCTTATATCTGAAGACGTAAAAAAATTGTATCTAGTTATCCCTGGGAGACAGTAAGAAAATAAATCCACTACAGAATTTCAGAGATTTAGTTTTGAGTTAATTAAAGATAACTTGTGTAGTGCAATGTTGAATGAGAACAAGATTGGGTGACCAAGCTAATTTTAAGAAATTTTGATTCAAAAGCCATATACATTTTACAATAGTAAAGGAACTTGTTGATTAAATATTTAAATATATTATTATAACAAAATAAAAGGAATTATTTTATGTTGGTTGGGAAAATTCATTCACCATTACTAGATTATTCTGAACTATGTATGTGAATATAAAAGAAAAATTATGATTGAAGTCATTATTTTACCATACGCATGTCATGCTGTAGTAAAAGGACGGATTCTTTTGTTTTATTGCAGTATACTTAGATAATAAAGGTAGATTACTGCTGCTTTCTGCATTTTGCCAAGGAAAAAAATGCTTGCTATTTTTCTGCAACGAAAAAACTTGCTTTACTAAAATAGAATAAGAGAATTGCTGTTTTCAACCAGATGAAACTGACCATTGAAAGAGATGGTTGAAAAGTGAAATTTAGATAAAGAGCTGATTGATCAGACACAATTTTGTCAGAGTTTACAAAGGTTCAATTTGATTAATGCGGTCTCTGAGTGTTAAAATTTCAGATGGCTTCTGGAACAGTGCCTTGACAAAGGGAAGCAATGAATTGGAGTCTGTCTAACAAAGTGGTGAAGAAGCTAGATTATGAGCAGCTGCAGAGAGAAGAGGGAGGGGTTGATGGACGTTCACCTCCCCTTCTGAAAGAGGAGTGCACACTTCAGCATGGAGAAAGGCTGACTTAAAGCAGGGAAAAGTGATTCTTTCACTTGAGACTTTTCCTGAGGGTGAAGAGAACATCCTGAAATCTAAAACTCTGGCAGAAGCAATCAAAAGCCAGACTGAGAAGAGGCAGAGAAACAACGGAGACCATACACCACAACATCCGGCCTTTGAGTGCCATCACAGACTGACCGACCCAGTGCAACAGCCCAGGCTGATGATCTAACCAGAAGGACTTCCATCCCTTCCCTTTGCGTGCACAGGTGCTGCATATTTAA
>NW_015650001.1:1278518-1310723 GCF_001515625.1 Sinocyclocheilus rhinocerous
CTAACCCGATCTCATGAAAGTGCGTAGGCCTATAGCACGATTTGGCGTAATATTTCTATGCAGAAATTGACTTTGGCATGTAAAAGACTGATAAATTCATAATTAACGGCATGGGTTCAGTCGACAGAAATACGGGACACACAGGCCTATAATAACGGCTGAAATGTTTTTGGGGCAAATCTGAGATCAGTCTGAGCGCTCATGGTACACAGTGCGTACAGCCGTACACCTGCAGGCGCCACAGACTCGGACTTGACTCACCAATCAGATAAAAATGGTATTTCATAATGCTATTTCAGTAACCAACTAGGGGAAAATGCACAACTGAATTATTGACAACAGTGCTGAGCTCTTTGAGAGAGAAAAAAAAAAGGGTAGACAGGATGTCTAATAGATAAAAAGAAAAAAATATGGCTGATAAAATAAAAATATTGGTCACTCTATTTTGTTTCATGGTAATTTTCAAGGGCTAAAAAAATGACTCCAAAGATCCAAAATCATGACATCACATATGGTTTCATCACTGGGGATAACAAGATGGAAATGTTGATGGCCATGGATCATAGATTATGCAGAGATCTCTAATCCTTTTACTCACAACCCATGCACTAGCGTGACCGGGAATAACCCGCACGCCTGACAACCAAGGCTAGAGAGTGCAAGAGAGAGAGCGAGAGACGCGATCACACTTCCTTAAATAACTTCCTACCTGCTTCCCCGTATATACGCTCAACAGCGCCACCCCCAGTACTAAATAGAAAAAGCACGAATCACTGACGACGGTCACAATGTTTATCCAAAACTTGCTAAAAATATTCAGAAAAAAAGAAAAAAAAAAGAAAATCCACATAATCGATAATAATTGACAAGAACAATAACAAGTTTGTTCATGTAATTAAGGAAGTGTATTATAAAGCATTATTGTTATTATTATTATAATATTTTATTTATTTTTTTATTATAACACTAGACTTGGTCATACAACTTCAATCATTAGCTTGTTGTCCATTGAATACAAATTTAAGGGACCGATCATACAGAAACGAAAATCTGTTATCATTTACTCCCCCTCATGTCGTTCCAAACTTCATTTACTGGCTTTCTTTTGTGGAAACATAAAAATATATTTTGAAGAATGTTTACATTTACATTTAGTCATTTAGCAGACACTTTTATCCAAAGCGACTTACAAATGAGGACAATGGAAGTAATCAAAATCAACAAAAGAGCAATGATACGCAAGTGCTATAACAAGTCTCAGTTAGCTTAACGCAGTATACACGTAGCAAGGGTGTTTTTTTAATTATATAATAAATAAAAAGAAAACAGATAGAATAGAAAAAGAATAGAGCAGACTAGTGTTAGAGGCCTTTTTATTTTTTGCTTTTGTTAATTGTAATAAAAAGAAAACAAATAGGTAGAATACAAAAATATTAGAGAAGCATGTGCTATTATTTTTTTTTTTAAAGAAAACAAGCAGTTAGTAAATGAATAGAAGAATTCAAGTCTAAAAGGGGCACGTTTTTTTTTTTTTTTAAGAATAGAATTAGAATAGAGAGCTCTAGAGTTAGAGGGCCAAATAAAACCAAACCAAACAGTTTCAATTCCCATTGACTTTGAGTGTATGGACTAAACTTTCAATGTAAATTTGTTGGGAACCAATGGGAAAGGTTTTGTTGCCAACATTCTTCAAAATATCTTCAATGTTTCACAGAAGAAAGAATTGTATGCAGGTTTGGATCAACATCAAAGTAACATCAGAGTAAATAATGAGATAATTTTCATTTTTGGGTGAACTATCAATTTTATTTAATAACAAGCTAACAATGCAGTCTCTAAGCCCACATACAGTGCTGCATATGTTGTGTTTCAGACAATCTCTTTGTTTAGCTGAAGATCCCTCAGCTGTTTACAGACACAGAGGTGGTTTCAGCTCTGCTGCATGGAGATCTCTGGGGAGGAAATGTGGCTGAATGTTCTGACGGTCCCATCATCTTTGACTCAGCATCGTTTTATGGCCATTCAGAGTTCGAGCTGGCAATAGCCGGCATGTTTGGTGGTTTTGGGGGTTCGTTATACAATGCTTACCATGAGAAGATCCCCATGGCCACTGGCTTTGCAAAAGAGGCAACAACTATTCCAGCTGTTCCATTATCTGAACCACTGGAATCATTTTGGTGGTGGCTAGAGGTTCTTCTCTACGGATCATGAAGGATCTAGCAAAGTAGATGCACCCTGATTTATTAAAATATCCCCTTCAAATTAATGAAGGTGAAAGTTAAAATAATTAAGTCACACACTTTGTGCATGACCAAGTGAACCAGTCTAATAGAAATGCATTGGCCAGGTGAAAGTCTGTTGTTTTAAAATAACTTACACTGATTAAAAATATCTTATATATCATATATATTCTAAAAGGTAAATCTGTGAATTTATGCTTCCAAACAACGGCCAATTAATAAGTTGGTTAAAAGAGATCATTCCCTTTTTGTGAATTGCGCTTTAACTTGATTACATGGATATGCTCTTGAAGAGAGCCTCATTTACTAAACTTGATTTAATATGTGTGCACTAAGTAGCATCATATGATAAGTTGCATTTCACTGCAGTATTACTAATTATTATGACTGTTGATTTGAAACATCTTATTAAAAGAGCTACTGAGCTTGTACTGTAAACTTTCAGCTAGCAAATACATAAAGGATGTTTGGACATTGAAATAAAACTTTAAAAAAAAACTTTGTGTTGGTATGGTATTGATTTTATTTAGTGGTTAATTCTCATTATCTCCATTACCAGTTACTAAGCCACATAACTAGTTTTAGATAGATAGATAGATAGATAGATCTTTGTCAATGAGTGTATTGATGATTTTTTAATATTGGTAGGCCCTTTTTGTTCTTTTTTGTATATATTAATTACGATATTGTGGTAAAAACAAAATAGTATGAAATGGAATATAAGCTAGCTGACATTTACGAGATCCGTTGCAACATTTCTTTCACGTTGTAAAGACTCTTAACTTGAAGTGAAAACGCGTGTTTGATTTCTTTTGATCCTCGCGACTTGCTGTTACCGTGTGCGACAGGAGTGGCGTGATCATAATAACACGCGGGATGCATTACACTTCTTTCACTATGGTGTTTTCAGATTATGTCATATGTAAGACGGCTTGTCAAATTCTTGAAGAAGACAACGAGTTGCTTTTAATGTATGTTTTCCAGTGTGCTGCAAAGAGTAGAGTGCCTGGAGCATAGGCTTAGCCTTGCCCTGGCCACGGGGACTTGGGGCAAAAACAGCACTAAATTGGACAAAAATGCCCCTGCACAAACAAATTAAATCTATTACGTCTGTTGCTAACAAAGTGAATATGAATAGACAGTGTCGATTGCGGCATTAAATTAAGATCTGCTCATGTTGCACCATATTTCATTTTAGGCATTACAGTGTTGCGCATTTTAAACCAATCACACACAATTCTGTTGAGCTTAGGAATGCAATGACCAATCAGAGGCGTTTAGATGAGTCATCGTTCAAACTCATCAGTTATGTTGAGTGCGCGGGCGTTCGCTACCTGAATTCCGGACTCTTGGCATTAAATTAAGATCTGCTCATGTTGCACCATATTTAATTTTAGGCATTACAGTGTTGCGCATTTTAAACCAATCACACACATATCTGTTGAGCTTAGGAATGCAATGACCAATCAGAGGCGTTTAGATGAGTCATCGTTCAAACTCATCAGTTTTGTTGACTGCGCGCGCGTTCGCTGACTAAATTCCGGACTCTTGCGAATTCTCTCATCATAAACAACAAAGCGCAGATGTACGTACAATGTAAGATAGTGAGGTAGAAATGTGTGGGCGTGTTAGAACGAGCCGTTTTAGGTAGGTGTGGCTGACTCTGAACTTTTATAAAGAATATCTCTTTGGATTTGAGACTTTAGTCTTTGCAACTTTACAGATCTTCTTTATGCATCAAGAGCTTGTAACACTCCAAAGAGAAAGGAAAAATTGAAATCGCATCATATGACCCCTTTAAGAACCACATTGGCTCCATGCGGCAAGTTGAACTTTGCTGAAACTTAGAGGTAGAAACAAATACAATTCGATTTCATGTTCAAACATACTGAAATGACAACATTTTAATAGCTTGGTATTATTTTCAAATGCAAGTAATGCATTTAAAAAAAAATCTAATACAATAAAATAAATAACTATTCAGGGTTGATATTAGAGCTTAAGAGCGTTATCTACGAGTCATTTTACGATCGTTCGTTATTGTTTCATGTGCGTTTCACAAATTGCACTTAACACGATCGCACGCAGCTGTGCTTTTACGTGCTACTTAAGAGTCGCTGTCCATTTGTCAAGTGCTGAAATGTCATGTTGTAGAATGGCTAGTCATTGTCGCACATGCTTGTTGTGATAGCAATCCATCTAATTTCTGATTTCCGTTGTTTATTCTACTTGTGTGAACGTGTATTGAACTCGAATAACATAAAAAGTCCTGTAATTTTTTTCTTGAGCAAGTTTAAAAACAAAAATTAACTGGAAATGTTGCACGTCAAAACACGTATCGCTCGAATCTTGCATAACACAAATTCAAACGGTCCATGCCGGAAATGACATCAGCATCATTTTCGATAATTATATGAAACCTTAATTATTTAAGTAGAATTATTTATCAATTACGTTATCCACACAATTGCTTATTTCACATCTATATAAATAAACAAATAACTCATGGCTCTTATATTTATATTTTGAAATGTTTAGCCTAATTATCTTCACCTGATGTGCATTTGCTACTAGGAGAAAAATCTATATAAGCACATACATAGGGGTGGAGACACTAGCAAAATGGCTGAAACCAAAAAACAAAGCAAATACATTTTTTCAAAAAGAGGAAATTAATATAATTTTAGAGGAGGTGGAGCTACAAAAACATAATTTTCAGCAGGTTTAAGGGCAGTCATACAAATAAAGAAAAACTAAAAATCTGGGACGATATTGCTACAAAACTAACTGCAACAAGGGGCATTGAAATATCAGGGAAGGAGGTCAGGAAGAAGTGGCAGGACTATTCAAGCCTTGCTAAAAGAAAAAGGGCACAGCAGAGGACAACTATTAATAAAACAGGTGGTGGGCCTAATGACGCCCCCCTTCTTACAGCAGAAGAAGAAAAGGCACTGTCAATCCTTGGAACAACAGCCTCAGGTGGAATTTGTGGTGGTATTGACCTCCATGGAGGAGTAGGGTTGCGTCAACCTGAACCTGAGTCAGTTCCATCATGCTCGCAAGAGCAATCAGGTTCACCACCTATTGGCAGACACCTACCATCTCCGAGTCCTCCCAACAGTCCATCCATGCACCAGCCTCAATCTTCAATTGTTCAGGCTACAGCCACAACACCTCAGCGATTTGAGAATGTCTGTGGTTGTAGTCAGGACTTACTGCAGCTGGAGCGAGAGAAACTAGATGTTCTAAAAGACATAAGACAATCTCTTAAAGAGGCCAATGAGATGGACAACAACTTTCAGAAGCAAATCATTGAACTCAAGAAGGCCAAGCTGGCTTTGGAAGAGAGGAGACTGGCACTGGAGGAGATTAGATTTACAAGGCCCTCTATTTCAGTGCCAATTATCTTGCCAGATGAGTCAGGTAATATTGTTTAATGTTGTTTAATCATGAGTAATTATATGTTTTAATATATGTTGTGCAACATGAAATATTATTTTCCATATGTAGTTAGGACTCATCAGATTGTGCAATGTCTTTTGCAGATCCTGGAGAACAAACCACAAACTTGAATCAAACAATAAAAACTGTTTAAATTCAATGTTTTGATGTTTGTTAAACCACTCAAAGTCTCTATGAAATACTACAGCAGAAGTATTCTTATTATAAGTGTTTCAAATTTAAATGGCTACTTGTAGTACTTTTCAAAAATAAGCAGGCAAGCCCTATGGACTGGTTTCACAAAAAGGGCTTAGACTAAGCCAGGATTAGGCCATAGTTCAATTAGGGCATTTAAGTATTTTTTTATAAACGTGCTTTAGAAAAAACATTACTGGTGTCCATCTTGAGACAAAACAAAGGCACTGATATATTTTAAGATCAGTCAGTGCAAGTTTCTTTCAGTTGAAACAGCTCAGACTTACATTTTAGTCTGGGACTAGGCTTAAGCCTTGTCTGTGAAACTGGGGGTATATGTTTTATTACAGCTTAAGTCTTGAGGGTGTGTGTGGCTATTTACAATTAACTTTATATATTATTAGGGCCCATCTATTATGTAGCCTATCCATAGGTGCAGAAAAAGGTTTATTGTGCACATTCTTCATCAATACTGTTGTATATATAAATGTACTGTACATATGTATACATTTATAAAAGCACAACCTTTGCCCATTATGAACCTTACAAGAGAATAAATTCAGGCAAGAAGTAATTAATGCAATTTCTAAAATCAGGGATTCAGTTTCTTCAAGTGAGGCCTTCTGCAATTAGTGGAATAGATGACAGGCAGTGTGTGATATGTGAATATTATCACAGCCTGAAAATCTTTAATCACATGGTTCCTGTGAGCAATTTTAGGATAGTATATTAAGTTCACACTTCAGTAGTCTTGCAGAGGATATCATGGCTGCACTACAGCAAGTTTTTCAGTTGAGAGTGAGGCAAAGAGAAAGGCAAAGACAAAGACAGAGACGACCACGGAGTAGACCGTTTACTATAAATGCCTTGATCAGGCAGCATCAAAATCCTCTGGATATGCTTGATGACTGTCATTGACAGATACCGTCTGCCACGAGGAGAAATAGTCCAACTGCTCAATGTCATTGGGCCTCAGCTGATGCGTGCTACAAGGAGGAATTTTGCCTTGTCCCCTGATGTGCAACTCTTAGCTGCTCTGAGATATTATGCAACAGGCAGTTTCCTTCAGGTTCTTGGTGATGGACTTGGACTAAGTAAAGCATCTGTGTCAAGAGCTGTACAAGCAGTCACCTATGCATTGCTTCCACTTGCTGCTGAACACATCCAATTTCCAGCATCAAGACAGGCCATGTCAGACATACAGGAGTATTTTATAACTCATTACCATATACCACAAGTCACTGGAGTGATTGATGGTACTTTAATCCCCATCAGTACACCATCTGTGGATGGCCATATATATATATACTGTTGTATACGTATATAAATGTACTGTACATGTGTATACATATATAAAAGCACAACCTTTGGCCGTTATGAACCTTACAAGAGAATAAATTCAGGGAAGAGGTAATTAATGCAATTTCTAAAATCAGGGATTCAGTTTCTTCAAGTGGGGCCTTCTGCAATTAGTGGAATAGATGACAGGCAGTGTGTGATATGTGAATATTATCACAGCCTGAAAATCTTTAATCACATGGTTCCTGTGAGCAATTTTAGGATAGTATATAAAGTTCACACTTATAGTCTTGCAGAGGAAATCATGGCTGCACTACAGCGAGTTTTTCAGTTGAGAGTGGGGCAAAGAGAAAGGCAAAGACAAAGACAGAGACGACCACGGAGTAGACTGTTTAGTATAAATGCCTTGATCAGGCAGCATCAAAATCCTCTAGATATGCTTGATGATATGGCTGTCATTGACCGATACCGTCTGCCACGAGGAGAAATAGTCCAACTGCTCAATGTCATTGGGCCTCAGCTGATGCGTGCTACAAGGAGGAATTTTGCCTTGTCCCCTGATGTGCAACTCTTAGCTGCTCTGAGATATTATGCAACAGGCAGTATCCTTCAGGTTCTTGGTGATGGACTTGGACTAAGTAAAGCATCTGTGTCAAGAGCTGTACAAGCAGTCACCTATGCATTGCTTCCACTTGCTGCTGAACACATCCAATTTCCAGCATCAAGACAGGCCATGTCAGACATACAGGAGTATTTTTTTACTCATTACCATATACCACAAGTCATTGGAGTGATTGATGGTACTTTAATCCCCATCAGTACACCATCTGTGGATGGCCATATATATATATATATATATATATATCCAGCAATCAACTGCCAGGTGATCTGTGATCATAAGTGTTTGATCACAGACATTGTTGCAAGGTGGCCTGGGAGCACGCATGACTCCTTTATCTTTAGCAACTCCTCTGTGGGTCAAGAGGCCCAAAACTCACAGGGACAGTGGAGGCTGCTTGGGGACAGCGGATATCCACTGAGGCCATATCTGTTCACCCCTGTTGCTAATCCTGTCAATAACAGGGAAGCAGATTTCAGTGAGACTCACCGTGTTGCCCGAATCCTGGCAATAACAGGGAAGCAGTTTTCAATGAGACTCACCGTGTTGCCCGAAGTATTGTGGAGCGCACTTTAGGGAGGTGGAAGCTACGCTTTCGGGCTATTCACAAGTCCAGTGGTGGTCTTCTCTTTGCGCCACAAAAGTGTTGTGCTGTAATAACAGTAACAGCTATGTTGCACAACATTGCAGTGCGGGCAAGAATACCCTTGGACATCAGGGAGGAAGACGAAGAGGTGGAGGAAGAGAATGAAAATGGCATGAGACCTCATGATGACCAACCAAGACATGTTCAATACATGGCTGGGTTTCATGCATGCACGCCAGCAAGTCATTGACACATTTTTTTGAGTTCCTCCTTTTTTTTTCCCTCTTTAAAGCACATTAAAGACAAGCCATTTCCCTGTTAAATACAACATTTTTACTCTCCTTGAAATGTCCATATACAGCAGTGTACTTTTTCTTTCTATAATTTATTTGTGTTCAGTCATGTCATTTTTATTTTATTTCTTTATTCATTATTATTTCTATATTGAATTATGTGTAATGAATTAAAAAAAAACTAATAAAAAAAATATAAAAACAAAATAAAAATGTCACATTGAAGAGAAGTAAATTGTAGGTGCAATTTGCTGGTTGTCCAGCAGGTGACCTCATAACTCTGTCTCTTTACGATTACTCCAGAGCACTGGTAGATCTATGAAGATTTTCAAGTACTACTTAAGTTACGATGGTTTTGGGATACGGTCCGCAAGTCTAAGATGATTCGTGCGATCGTTTTTACGATCAATTTAGGCTTACGATGCTTTTGAGAAACGCAGCCCAGATCAGTAGGATAGAATTAAAGTCAAATGTATTGAAAGATACGATTTGTTAACATTACTATATGCTAAAAAAATTTAATAGAACACCACTTTAGTGTGATCAGAATATTATTTGGGATTAAGTCAATTTATAATACATTGAATATCTAATACAAAAAAGTAGATATATTATGAATGAGTTTTTCATCAAACCATATACCCAAAAGTGTAAAACATGATACTCTTTCAATATCTTGACCATATAATTTCAATTTTACCTCTTTACTAATTCTACATTTTGAAAAGAATACATTTTTTGTTTTTTTCAACAGAGAATCTAAAACCCCACTTATATGACCACCTTTCTACTTCTGTTATTGCTTCTTGCACTCTCCTTACAACAAACTCTAAATTCCTCCCTCGTTTCCAGATTGCACCATCATCTGCATAAAGAGAAATTCCTATTCCCTTTTCAACACTTAAAAACACATCATTAACCATAATAGAAAATAATAAAGGACTAATTATACTCCCTTGTGGTGTTCCATTTTCTACCTTTATTATCTCTGAAAATTCCTTCCCAATCTTTACTTGAATAGATCTTCCAAATAGAAAACCTTTAATCCATCTTATCATTTTTTCTTTAACTCCTGCTTTTCTCAATTTAAATATTAACCCTTCTTTCCACATCATATCATAAGCTTTCTCTATGTCAAAAAATACTGCCACTACACTTTCTCTATTAGCCTGAGCTCTTCGTATTTCATGTTCCAAACATACTGTAGGGTCCATAGTACATCTACCTTTTCTAAATCCACTTTGATAATTACAAATATTCCTTTTAGTTTCCATAAAATATGTTAAGTCTCTGATTTATAATTTTTTCCATTACCTTACATAAGTGCGAAGTAAGAGAAATTGGCCTGTAATCACATGGACTATTACCTTCTTTCCCAGCTTTACGTATTGGAACTACTACAGCTTCTTTCCAGCAACTAGGTAATTGTCCCTTTTCCCATACCTTATTATATAACTCTAAAAGAATACTTTTTGATGATTCACTTAAATTTTTTAACATTATATAGCATATCTGATCTTTACCCGGCGCTGATAACCTAGTACTTCTTAATGCACTATTTAATTCTCCTATTGTTAATGGCAAATTAAGTATATCATCTACCTCTTCATCTTCCATACTTAATTCTCTATATCTTAAAACTGTTCCCTCTCGTCCTTTCCTCCCTTCTTCGTTAACATTATCCGAACTATGGATTTTGACAAATGTTTTTATGATCATTTCCGCTTTCTCCTTCTCTGTCACAGCTGTGCCTTCATTATTTATTAATGTAGGATATCTAAACTCTCTCCTAATTCCATTCATTTTCCTTATCATGCCCCATACTTTATAAATATCTGTTTCGCTTCCCACTGACTCACAAAACAATCTCCAATATTCCCTTTTTGCTGTTTTAATAGTTCTTCTTACCTTTGCCTGCATCGTTTTAAACTTGATTAAATCTTCAAAATTGTGTGTTCTTTTACGTATTTTAAAAACTTTGTTCCTTTCTTTTATTACTTTCCCACATTCTTCCGTCCACCATGGGACTATCTTCTTTCTCCTATTCCCTAAACTTCTTGGAATTGATTGTTTTGCTGCTTCTATTATAACTCCACAAACTATTCGATTTAATTCCTCTATTTCCTCACCACTATTAATTACTCCCATAATTTCATCACTTATCTCCCTGAATTTCACCCAATCTGCTTTACTAAATACCCATCTTTCTGACCCACTTGACTCATTTATTTCATTTCTTATACCTATTTCTATAAAAATTGGATAATGATCACTTCCCAACGTACTATCTTTCTTAACTTCCCACCAACATAATCCTGCTATAGCTTCTGATACAACTGTAATATCTAGAGTGCGTCACAGCTTCATCCGCCTATTAGGCCTCAATTCTTTCAATAGTTTTTATCCCCTGTAAATTCTCCTCCTGTCCTTGATATTTTATATTTTTATACAACTCAGCGTTTGTACAGTTACAAACATTAACTTGCGTGTTTTGCTCCCTGAGCAACTGTGTTGTTTTAACATGTAAAAGGCGCAATGTAATGTTAGAGGGGGAAACCTAAATGTCGTTGCCACGATTTAGGAATTTGTTTTATGAATTCACGATTTATTGATATGCTCCTTCATTTTAGGTAAATCACGGACACGTAATTAACGTTAGTGCCCTAGTTTAAATCGCGTCCATGATCTGAATTACTTAGGTATCAAAATGTGCATGGCTCCGTAGATATAAAAATAACCATTTAATTTAGCTATATCGTGTGAGAATCTGATTTACCTGCTTTTTCGCCTTCGGCTTCAAGTAAAATAAAATGGCCGACACAGACTGGTGGCCTAGCGTTAAGTGGAGGTGTGGCTTTTTACACCACTTTGGGTGAAATTTGAAAAGACACTTAAATTTTACAAATAACAACAGCAGTGTTATTTTATCACCATGTAGTGTTGAAGCAATGTCAACACTGTTAATTTTACACCGTCCCTGAAAATTTTACACCAGTGATTTTGCTGTGTACGTAACCTGAGACATTTTCACTTATGGTCGGGACCTTCTCTTAACTGAATGTTTTGTACCTCGTCAGCGTTGTGTTGTGTTGTGTAGTATGCACGCAGCTATGACAAGATGACGACAGAGGACAAGAAATCTCATTGTGTAGTGTGAGCACCACAGTGATTCATGTAGTCCTACAATCCTGTAGTGTGAACTTGCCCTAAGGCACGTGGCGGTAACTTTTGACACGATCGCTCCAATTTCGAATCCACCTATTGCCAAACTCATTCTGCTCCCTTTTATCATGAAATATCTGATCAGAAAGTCATTTATTTTCAATAATAAATTATTTGATTGCAATAAGTATAAATAGTAGGGATGCACCGATACCGATAATGCACCGATACCAAACGCCGATACCACACAGCATGTGATAAGTGCCATATTCAGACAAAAAACACAGACAACAGAACAACAGACAGCAGAATGGAGTTATTAAAGATTAAGGATGTCTACGAAGTATATGTATGCAATGAATATAATGTTAAACATTCAATATTAACGCCTGTATAGCTGATGTGCGCGAGTGGATTGAGCGCGCGGCGGCGCAGATGCGCGAGCTTGTCGAGTGAATATACCTTTCTCACAGACATCACTGGAAAGTTTGTAGTTCGGTCGGATATGTCAAAAACAAGTAAGTAAAACAATGCACTAAGTGTAAATAGCAGCATTTTTAGTGATATGCTATTTACACTAAGTGCAAATAGCTATAGACTATATTTATACTGTTAAAATAGCAGGATTTTCTGATATTTATACTACTTATTGCAAATAGTGGCAACTATCTGCACCTCAGTATTGTAGTACATTATAAAACAGTATGCAATAATAACTTATTGAGTGTAAATTTTAATTTTAATTCAAATTATTGAATGGATGCCAACTTATTGGGACAATAAAGCCCTCCCTACACCTACCCTAACCCTACCCGATACTTTATTTTCAACCTTTTGATTATTTCCTTCATTTTTTGAAAATAAATGCTTTTCTGATGTGATTTGAAGTTTGAAAAGGGATAAAAAAAGTTCGACAAAAGGCAGATTCGAACCCGGGTCGATCGCGTCAAAATGAGTACGACACGTTTTACCATGTACATGTTGATGGGCGGAGTTAGTAGCCTCTGCCAACAAGGTCGGCTATTTGCACTTAGTGTAAATAGAAAAAAATAAATAAATAAACAAATAAAAACGAAGTACATCCTGTGCTTGTGCATGGGACAGGAGGTGGTGAATCCTCCGTTATAACTTCCTCCAGCAGCACCTTTAAAAAGATCACAATTACTTACGGTCAGTCAGGTATGTGAAAATTTGTTTCATTATATTTTATCTTTTATTCCATTGTTTTCCCTGTTTAGCTGTTTTATAGTAAAAACTGGATCTGACATTGATTCTTTGGGTTTTTTCTTCATTTAGACGCCAATGTCAAAAAGAAAAAGTATCACATCTATGAGTTTAAACAGTGATTTTTAGGGTGTTCATGACTAACAATGTATATTGCATTTTGTTTTTCATCTATTATTTATGCCCATCTTTATATTTCTTTTCTGTTTTGTGCAAAATATCTTTATGTCCATTGACAATAAAAAGCTTAACTTGATTTTGCCTTACACAAGATTTTGGTAGAGATTGTGTATTTCATATGATCTTTTTATTCAAGTGGTAAGCTGTTGCTCACAAATGTTCTTTTTGATGTTCACAGTAACAATAATTGTTATATAAATCAAAAGTAGATCAGTTAAAATAGTTGTATTTTCTTGTCGTTAGCTTTTCCTTCTTTTATGTTTAGGACAGGTGTTTTACAAAATATTAATATTACACAGGAATGCCACTTGTAATAGTAGTTATATGTTGTATTTTAATTAAATTTACTCAAAATAAAAATTAAGAAAACTTCTTATGTAGTTCAATAATAACATTTTTGTGTTACTGGTCTAAAAAGCAGTTGCTATTTTATGATATTTGTTTTAAGAAAAAGACAATGGTCTTGGAGTCAGTAATGGTGCTCTGGCATGTTGCAGAACAGCACTTTGGGTGACTCGAGTTTGAGTTCTGGCTAATGGGATTTTCCTGATGCTGTGCTCCTCCTCTCTCCTCTCCTTTGTTTCCTGACTGTCCTCTTCTATAAATACACACAATAGACACAAATAAATTGTGGCCACAAATTAAATAATAAATAAAGCCTGCAGAAATTGTGCTTCCTGGTCCTAAACATATTGGACATGCAGTCATGGTTTCTTCTAAGGTCCAGGAAGAAAGCTACGGTTTTCAGGTTGACATAAAGAGATGTGGTCGATGAGCCAGCCCATCCGAGTGTTGCATTGACACCATATCTGGTTTTAAGTAGACTTATAAAATACTAAATCACTTTATTTTCTATTATTATTATTATTATTATTATTATTAGTTTTAATTATTAGTTTTTCTTTACTTTTTATTTTGGTGTATGTTTTCTTTTCTTCTTGTTTGTCATTTTTATATAAAATAAATGCCTCTCCGAGCTGATGTTAGATGGGAATATTTGAAAGGACGTAGATGGACGTCTTTTTATAGGCTTTTTATATTTACATAAAGAGATGTGGTCAATGAGCCAGCCCATCCGAGTGTTGCATTGACACCATATCTGGTTTTAAGTAGACTTATAAAATACTAAATCACTTTATTTTCTATTATTATTATTATTATTATTATTATTAGTTTTAATTATTAGTTTTTCTTTACTTTTTATTTTGGTGTATGTTTTCTTTTCTTCTTGTTTGTCATTTTTATATAAAATAAATGCCTCTCCGAGCTGATGTTAGATGGGAATATTTGAAAGGACGTAGATGGACGTCTTTTTATAGGCTTTTTATATTTTAAATGTGCGGTTCAACAAGCCAGCAATAGCTAAACTATAACTAAAACTTAACTTAAAACTTACCTTTCATATAGATGGTCATCAGTAAAAGCCAGGGGATTGTATCAGTCCCTAAAAGCTGAAGTGCCTTCCTTATTATTAGATTTATGTCACTTTGCATACAGATGATTAAATCAGTTTGGGTTTGCCATCTCTTACCCAGAACAGAATATGAAAAAACAGAGTTTGCTCACCCAAACTTACCTGGGTAGCCACTGAAACTAAAAAATGGTCAAGCTATGTGGGAAAAGCTATATACACTCCAAAGTTGCTCAGCAGATTGTAACAGTTTGTAACAGTTCAAACACTGTGCAGCAAGTAATCCTGCACCAACAAGTCCAAGTTTGGGTCTGTGCAAGTTGGTTACAAGAACAATTGGTTGCAAAAGTAATAAATCCAGCATAGACATTGGCTGTGTCAGAAAGCTTGGGCTGCTGACTTGTTGCCATGCTGCCTCGTCAGGCAATGAATTTGTTTGTGCACAAAAGCACCTCACAAAACTGATTTTGGAAAGGCTTCCAAGGCAGCATAAGGGTTTAATGATCTACAACAAAATACAATGAGATTTGGTAATAACTAAGTGAATATTTAATTAGCATAGTAATTTCTCATTAGAAACATCAAAAGTAAAAAAAACAAAAAACATTGGCCAGAAGCATACATTTACATACAAACTGATCAACAGCCACACCTTTCAGCCAATACAGTTGTAAATACAGTCACTGTTTTTGTCTCACTGTAATGTGTCTGTCAACAACAATAAAATAATGATTAAAGCTGCAAGATGAAGATGCAAATGAAATAATACATTATGATTTATGATTAATAATTACAATAACAAGCTATTGTTATTACTACTGTCAAGCGATTAAATTTTTTTTTTCTTTTTTTTTCAGAAACCGAACCCAAAGTGGGATTTAGGTATATTAGCACAGACTGTAAATGCAGCTCAGAGGTGGTATTATTGCAATTAGAATTGCATAAAAATGATATGAGATTAAAGAGTTTTAAATGGGTACTAATGGTTTTAAAAAATAAACAATATTTAAATATATATAAAAAAAATTGTACTCTAAATAGACCTGTAGAACTAAAACCGCCTGTAGGTGGCAGCAAGTCACTGTCTAAGCAGAAGTTCTGAAACTGAATACTGTAGCATATCCTCTAGGATGCTGCAAAGGTGGGGCAGAGCCAAGCCTATTTACAGTTTGAGCTATTTTGAACATTAAACTTGAACTGTTCAAAAATCTAAACAATAATAAACAGTAAATCATATATACATATTTACATATATCATAAAAATGCCATGAAGACATTGTCGCAACTAGCTAAAGGTTATTGAAATGTTCAAATAAACCTCCTGTTTGATGTCATGGTCTCTGCATATTTTCAGTAATATGATAATTCAGCACCATGGACAGTGACATTTGTGCAAGACTACAAACATCAGTTAGTGAACATACGTAGATTAAGATAGAATTAAGATATTGTGAGATCTGAATGAAAAATTAACATGGCATATAAAAGGAAAACAAAGATAGTCCAGTCTGTTTATTCCAAACCCGAAGAACAGTGTTGCATGCCTCATAATGATCACAATTCGTTATCACACTTAAAACAACAAAAAAGTAATGTGAGAATACAAGAAAACAGGGTCTGTAGAATCCACATAAGGATTTCCAAACAGTTTTAGAGGTGTTGGTCCCTCCTTTCTTAACAAATTGAACTGAATCATGTGTCATTGTAGTCCATTTTTAGACAATTCATTGACTGTACATCAAACTTAGTCATTAGCAGGATGTCATACAAGTATCATGTAATTTGTAGACGGGCCCTTGGTGACGTCAGAGCATGTCCAGTCTGTTTATTCCAAACCCGAAGAACAGTGTTGCATGCCTCATAATGATCACAATTCTTTATCACACTTAAAACAACAAAAAAGTAATGTGAGAAAACAAGAAAACAGGGTCTGTAGAATCCATATAAGGATTTCCAAACGGTTTTAGAGGTGTTGGTCCCTCCTTTCTTAACAAATTGAACTGAATCATGTGTCATTGAAGTCCATTTTTAGACAATTCATTGACTGTACATCAAACTTAGTCATTAGCAGGATGTCATACAAGTATCATGTAATTTGTAGACGGGCCCTTGGTGACGTCAGAGCCTGCATAAAGATCAATGCTGTTGTCTGCTATTGAAAACGCCGACTCATCGCAAGACATCTCTCATCGCAAGCTCTCATCTCATCCAAGCCTGTTTTGCTACAGACTGGTACACTCCTTCTCACATGCATTAATACTCTGATAGTACAGATTGACAATTTGTACAGTGCATGCGGACTCAGTTTTATTTTAAGGCTGATTTAACAAAGAGTGTTGATTAACAAGACTCGTTTGAACTGAGTTATTGTATTGAGCACTGAGTCATTTGTATTTTAATGACTATCAATGAGTCTTTGGAGTCTATATAGAGTCTTAATAGAGTCTTTGGTATGGCTTAAAAGGTTATTTAGGTTAACTAATTAAATTTTTTGGAAAAAATGTGCATTGATGTAAACTCATATTGTGTGTGAGCCCCGTTTTTGGGATTTGAACACTGTTGAAAATTCAAAGGTTCATTAAGTTTCCAAAAACAGAAAAAAAGAATAATAATAGTTTGGTTTGTAGAGAAACTTTTTTATTAATTTGTCTGTTGTATTTTAATCTTACATTGGGGTAGGGGATCCGCTTCCGCTTTTCAGTCTTTTAAGGTAGCTTTATATGTTGTGCTTATATACTCATAATCAGAATACAGTTACTTTTTTATGGATTAAATTATTCAGTTGAAAACATCCACCCAAAAGTTAGAGGTAAAGTAAATACATTTCTGATCAAATCCTTGTAATTCAGGGATTTGTGAACGTTTTTATCAGCCAAACCCCTTTGGCCTAAAATATTTTCTTGAACCTCTCCTGAGATTGTAAGTTAATATTTCAATAATATAACACACGTTCACATGTTCACAGTTTTCTGATGCCAGGTAATGGTCACATTAACATGCAGGTAAAAAAAAAAAAAAAAACTGCAACTGCTACAGAAAGCACTAGGCAAGTATTTGAATGTTGAGCAGCAAGCTCATTGACTGCTGATGTAAAAACAAAACAATCAGCTGTGCTATGTGATTAATCATGTGATTATATCACATTGAATTAGAGCCTATCTAACTGCACCATCTAGAATTTCATGACAGAACTTTGAATTTATATTTTTAGTATTCAAGTGTTTTATTTTGATTTATTGTTTTTTTTTTAATTATTTTAAAATAGTTTATTAGTTTGAGAAGATTAAATACTCCAAGGCACTTGTATAGTAAAAATAAAAAGCCTTTAATTAACTGGGCTAAGTCATTAAAACAGTTAAAAGTGTAGATCTACGCGTTTCGCCTTCACAGCCTTCATCAGGATACACATTAATTGTTCAAACAAGTGTTCTTAAAGGGGTCATCTGATGCCCATTTTCCACAGGTTGATATGATTCTTTAGGGTATTAATGAAAAGTTTGTAACATAGTTTGGTTAAAATTTCTCAATGGTAGTGTAAAAAACACCTTTTTTACCCTGTCAAAAACAGCTCTTTTCAGATCAAGCTGTTTTTGTAGCATTTTCCTTTAAATGTTAATGAGCTCTGCTGACCCCGCCCCTCTCTTCCGAGCTGCTCTCAGAGAGACTGTTTACTTTAGCGGATTCATCGTAAAACTTGCTAATTAGCATATTATTAGAAAAGGCGATTTGCAAAGATTCATTACAAAACATTATACTACGGGGCCGTTGAATGCTTGAATCTGATTGGCTGACGAACATTCTAAGGTGTGCAATTATTTTCAAGGAAACGCACGGCGAACGTAGTTCCATGCAGCTCTTGACCGCATTACATTTCCATATCACTTCGCCAAATGATTTCACTTATTTAAAAGGTCTTACAACAGCAAAATAGCTAAAACCGACAACGACACTGGTCAAACAAATAAATATAGTAAGCAATATGATAAAAACGACAGATCACTTCCATGTTTTTGCCACAAATTTTTTTTTATTTTGTACGGAAAGCACATACTCTATCTCTCCCGCTATCTCTCCCTCACAGACGCACATAACTTACATACAGTTTGCACACACGCTAACATGCGCGCTAATGTTGTTACCGCTACTCTGTCGATTTTATCAGTAACAGTGTTTAATAACTTACAAACGATGACTTCTCACAAGTGAGGTAACAACGGCGCTGTTCGTGAAGAAAATTAACTTAAAGTTTCACTATTAGTAACGTTAGAGACATTAGGCGAACACTTTTTAAAGACACACAGATTCACAGAGGTAATTCACATGCTCTCTCTCTCTCTCCCTCCCTCTCATAACTCAGTTATTAGCTGCATTAATCTGCTATCAACGGCTCAATCCTTCGTTACTAGGTCTAAAATGACATTTTGGAATTAGCAATGGAGGCGATGGATAAGATGCGTAAGAAATTAATCCTACTCACAATAGCGTTTTAAGTACAAAAACCGGACAAATACCTTGAAATATATCATCTGATCGATGTCTTGAGGTATGGCAACCATAGTATAAGCGGAATAATTGACTCCGGGCCATTGAATTATTAGAAAAAGAATACACACCCGAGGTGCAGGAGTCAGTTATTCCTTACTTATACTCACTTCTTCTGTAGATTAAGCTGGATCACGAATGATTAGTGCGAAGATAGACACATTTTTAGATAGATCGGGGGCGCATTCCCTTCAGAAACAAACATACACCACTGCGTCTTCAGAGGCTCAGATGTCAAATGACTACTGCTATGTTCATTATTACATCCAACAACAAAAGACCTCAATCGCTTAGGAGACATTCTTTTCTACATCTGCTCCGGCGGTGAAACAATGGTGGACTGATGACCAGTGTTGCCAACTGCTTTCAATTGAAAGTAGCTAAAACTGGTAGCTAAATGTTACTAGATGACATCATAATGGCAAATTCACTGATCTATATAAAGATGAATGAAGATCAGTGGGCAAGATGAGAACTTAGATAAGGTTTGTCCAAGAAGTTTCTATGTTTGTTCCTAAACTTTTGAAAAAAAAAAATTATGATGATATATACACACATATTTAATCTGCATGTATATAAAAATAAAAATACAAAAAATAATTACAAAAAAATTTTTTAAAAATTCTTCATTAACTCCAGGAGGCTTAGTCCCCTTAAGTGTATGAATCCAAGTTCCCTTTCAGTCGGTCACTCCGAGTCACGTCGGTGACCGACGAATTGGGATATCGCTTCGATAGACCAATCTACTTCGAGTGTAAACTAAACGAGCCAATGCACATTGGCATGCAATTATTGCATACAGCTGCCGCTGATCACAGCTTGAGTATAATAAGGCAGCAGGTGCAATGATTACCAGCTTTTCGCTTCGGAGCCGAGCGACAACATCGTTCTGCTCTATATTCATTTCGAGAACTACGAGTTCAGCACGCTCTCGGAAGCTTTCTGTGTTGGCGGGACGGCGCTTCAGCGGTGGTCGTTCCAGTGTGAAGCGATATCCCAATTCGTCGGTTACCGATGTGACGTCTCCGTTCCCTCCTTCAGGGAACGAGGGTTACCATACATAACCGAGACGTTTCTTGTTGTAAAATCCATTTTAATCTATCTCCCCCACTTATGGGAACATGGGATAGATTAAATTCCAATCACCTTAAGAGAGCTCTCACTAGCACGCAGCTTCATTGAAATGTCTCGCCATAGGGTACATCATATTATTGTGTGAATAGCATATTTATCTTCAGACACACTTAAATGTAATTTCCTTTTAGTTTTACCAATATAAAAATGTCCATACTCCCATTCTAACATATATATATAATAATTAATAATTATAAATAATTTTAGAATGGTAAAGTTATTTTTAAACTTGTAATATATAAATAATCTCTTTTTTCTTTGTTAATTACTGCAGCCATGGCATCAAAGCCCATTGAAGTGGCAGCCTTAGGAAGATCTCTGTTTCCTGGGATGCTTTATGACTGCCGCAGTGATTCCTTTATTCCAGGTGGTGTACCTAGTTTTATTACTAACATATATATATAATAACTAATAATTATAAATAATTTTAGAATGGTAAAGTTATTTTTAAACTTGTAATATATAAATAATCTCTTTGTTCTTTGTTAATTACTGCAGCCATGGCATCAAAGCCCATTGAAGTGGCAGCCTTAGGAAGATCTCTGTTTCCTGGGATGCTTTATGACTGCCGCAGTGATTCCTTTATTCCAGGTGGTGTACCTAGTTTTATTAAAAAAGCTTTTTGTTCCATTTTTTACCCAATTGTGAATTAAAACAAACAGTACTTGTGGGGATTTTGAGAGACAATAAGACGAGGTAAACTAATATTGAATGATTTTAAAACTGTATTGGAGATACAAGATCTGCATGTTTACTTCAACAGTTCATTGTGTCCACATGCATAAAATAACTGTTAAAGCCACGTCTCATTTCAGGTGTTAGTCTGTGGGATAAGAAATCACTAATTGAAGATTTGGACACCCGTCCACAGCCCCAAACAGTTTGGAAGTTCAGTAGCTCTGACTCTGTCTCTAGTAAGTCCAGTCTTATGGATATAAGCACTTCTCTGAAGGCCAGCTTCTTGGGAGGGCTGGTGAAGGTGGGAGGATCTGCCAAGTATCTGCTTGACACCAAATCCTCAAACCAACAGTTCAGAGTGACAATGTATTACAGTGAAACATCCAGATTCGAGCAGCTCACTATGACCCAGCTGGGCAAGATCACCTACCCTCAAGTGTTTGACCAGAAAACTGCAACTCATGTGGTTACAGCTGTACTTTACGGAGCTCAGGCCTTCATGGTGTTTGATCGGACATTTTCAGAAGAGGAAAACAAGCAGGAGATTGAAGGAGAACTGAATGTCATGGTCAAGAAGATCCCTTTATTTTCAATTGAAGGAAAGGGAACTGCACAAATGACAGATGCTGAAAAGGAAATGGTTGAGAAGATCACCTGCACATTTCATGGTAATGTCTGTCCTGAGCAAAACCCCACCACATACATGGAGGCCCTTAATTTGTACAAGCAGCTCCCCACTCTGTTGAAGGAGAGTCCACAGAATGCAGTTCCTATAAAAGTCTGGCTTTATCCTCTTCACCTATTAAAAACAACAGCAGCTCAGTTGGAGAAAGAAATCAACACAAGCCTTGTTTCCAACACTCAAGATATAATGGATGGACTGGAGGAGGCAGAGAGGACATATAATGACCTGTCCAGAAATACACTGGTAAATGTTTTTAGTGACATCAAAGAGAGGCTGTGCTTATTTCAGGAATCATTTAACATTTACAAGACGGTGCTCCAGAAAGCATTGGAAAGGGTCTTGCCTGCTATTCGAGGAGGAGGAATGGAGGAAAAATCACTAGAAGACATCCTAAAGATCTGCAGGAACTCCCCTTTTAATGCTGGGATGCTTAACCAGTGGTTAAATGATGCAAAGTCTGAATTTAGCATATTAAGTTCTTACATCAAGAAGCTGGAGGGGATCAAAATTGAAGATTCACATGGTCTCATCACCATCCTCCATGATCCTGATGTTGATTGTGTGGTGTGCTTCACCTTCACATCTCTGAAGAATGAAGACCTGTATTTTGAAAAACTACAGGGGTTTCTCAAATCTGACAGATTTGAAGAGCTAGATGGGGAAGAAAACATGGTTTCAATGGCATCTGTCAGAAAGTGGTTCAGTGATCCTGATGTCACAATAAAGATGAGAGAGAACTTATCTCTTTTCAGGAGTTTTTTAGAGGCCAATAAATATGACAAAAGTATGTGCTTCGTTATATCTGCCATCTCTGATCCCTCCAATAAAGGCTCCTCCATCTACCTGTATGAACAAGGGAATCTGACAAACACACAGTTCCAGCCCGTGTCCACACCGCCCCCTCCGATAGTGAAAGATGTCCAGGACCAAACTGTATGCCTAAAACTGCAGAAATCTCCAACAGGAGAAACAATGCAGTACAGAGTGGAGTACAAGCAGTTAAAAGCAGATTCTGGAGCTGAAGAACAGTGGCTTGTCATAAACACAGCTGATGAAGACTATACTCTGACTGGATTGGAGTCTGGAAAACCGTACTTGATCCGCTACAGGATAGTGAGCAAAGGGGGAGTGAGTGAAGCCAGTGACACTGTCAGCCCCATA
Organism: Sinocyclocheilus rhinocerous; assembly: GCF_001515625.1. Classification (NCBI taxonomy): domain Eukaryota; kingdom Metazoa; phylum Chordata; class Actinopteri; order Cypriniformes; family Cyprinidae; genus Sinocyclocheilus; species Sinocyclocheilus rhinocerous. The sequence goes on from NW_015650001.1 coordinate 1,301,369, forward strand.
CCAACTTCAGGTAAGTGTCATCTTAGATTTTACATTTACATTTAGTCATTTAGCAGACGCTTTTATCCAAAGTGACTTACAAATAATGACAATAGAAGCAATCAAAATCAACAAAAGAGCAATAATATGCAAGCGCTATGACAAGTCTCTGTCATATTATTACACATAAATACCATAGATATTTGAAGAAGCTAGATGTTAATATATTAAATTGTTTACATTTTTAATAAGTTTCAAGTATGTTTTTACTTCATATGACGATATGTTTAATTTATGTTAATTTAACAGACATTTGCATATGGGACATCGGCCAGCAATAACCTAAATAAATAAACAGAACACAGCAACACTATCTATAACTAAAAAGAATAACTCAAGTAATTAAAGTAATTAAATTTAAATCGTAACATTTTGAAATATGACGCACTAAAGTTCATTTACAAATAGCTGATATGGCTGATATGTTTGTTATAAAGCTAGCTTAATAAGGTTAAAGGGGTCATATGATGCGATTTAAAGTTTTCCTTTCTCTTTGGAGTGTTACAAGCTGATTGTGCATAGATAAGATCCCTGAAGTTGCAAAGACTAAAGTCTCAAAACCAAAGAGATATTCTTTATCCAAGTTAAGACTCTGACACGCCCCCCTAAAACGGCTCGTTCTAACACGCCCCCACATATCTACCTCACTATGTGGAAATATTAGCATAATGCCGCCCAAATGTGCACGCAAAGAAAGAAGGCATGGTTTCAGTAACCGCAGTTAGTGTTGAAGCAGCCTACCCTCAAGTGTTTGACCAGAAAACTGCAACTCATGTGGTTACAGCTGTACTTTACGGAGCTCAGGCCTTCATGGTGTTTGATCGGACATTTTCAGAAGAGGAAAACAAGCAGGAGATTGAAGGAGAACTGAATGTCATGGTCAAGAAGATCCCTTTATTTTCAATTGAAGGAAAGGGAACTGCACAAATGACAGATGCTGAAAAGGAAATGGTTGAGAAGATCACCTGCACATTTCATGGTAATGTCTGTCCTGAGCAAAACCCCACCACATACATGGAGGCCCTTAATTTGTACAAGCAGCTCCCCACTCTGTTGAAGGAGAGTCCACAGAATGCAGTTCCTATAAAAGTCTGGCTTTATCCTCTTCACCTATTAAAAACAACAGCAGCTCAGTTGGAGAAAGAAATCAACATAAGCCTTGTTTCCAACACTCAAGATATAATGGATGGACTGGAGGAGGCAGAGAGGACATATAATGACCTGTCCAGAAATACACTGGTAAATGTTTTTAGTGACATCAAAGAGAGGCTGTGCTTATTTCAGGAATCATTTAACATTTACAAGACGGTGCTCCAGAAAGCATTGGAAAGGGTCTTGCCTGCTATTCGAGGAGGAGGAATGGAGGAAAAATCACTAGAAGACATCCTAAAGATCTGCAGGAACTCCCCTTTTAATGCTGGGATGCTTAACCAGTGGTTAAATGATGCAAAGTCTGAATTTAGCATATTAAGTTCTTACATCAAGAAGCTGGAGGGGATCAAAATTGAAGATTCACATGGTCTCATCACCATCCTCCATGATCCTGATGTTGATTGTGTGGTGTGCTTCACCTTCACATCTCTGAAGAATGAAGACCTGTATTTTGAAAAACTACAGGGGTTTCTCAAATCTGACAGATTTGAAGAGCTAGATGGGGAAGAAAACATGGTTTCAATGGCATCTGTCAGAAAGTGGTTCAGTGATCCTGATGTCACAATAAAGATGAGAGAGAACTTATCTCTTTTCAGGAGTTTTTTAGAGGCCAATAAATATGACAAAAGTATGTGCTTCGTTATATCTGCCATCTCTGATCCCTCCAATAAAGGCTCCTCCATCTACCTGTATGAACAAGGGAATCTGACAAACACACAGTTCCAGCCCGTGTCCACACCGCCCCCTCCGATAGTGAAAGATGTCCAGGACCAAACTGTATGCCTAAAACTGCAGAAATCTCCAACAGGAGAAACAATGCAGTACAGAGTGGAGTACAAGCAGTTAAAAGCAGATTCTGGAGCTGAAGAACAGTGGCTTGTCATAAACACAGCTGATGAAGACTATACTCTGACTGGATTGGAGTCTGGAAAACCGTACTTGATCCGCTACAGGATAGTGAGCAAAGTGGGAGTGAGTGAAGCCAGTGACACTGTCAGCCCCATACCAACTTCAGGTAAGTGTCATCTTAGATTTTACATTTACATTTAGTCATTTAGCAGACGCTTTTATCCAAAGTGACTTACAAATAATGACAATAGAAGCAATCAAAATCAACAAAAGAGCAATAATATGCAAGCGCTATGACAAGTCTCTGTCATATTATTACACATAAATACCATAGATATTTGAAGAAGCTAGATGTTAATATATTAAATTGTTTACATTTTTAATAAGTTTCAAGTATGTTTTTACTTCATATGACGATATGTTTAATTTATGTTAATTTAACAGACATTTGCATATGGGACATCGGCCAGCAATAACCTAAATAAATAAACAGAACACAGCAACACTATCTATAACTAAAAAGAATAACTCAAGTAATTAAATACATATGTTTTAAATCGTAACATTTTGAAATATGACGCACTAAAGTTCATTTACAAATAGCTGATATGTTTTCTGAAATTGTTATAAAGCTAGCTTAATAAGGTTAAAGGGGTCATATGATGCGATTTAAAGTTTTCCTTTCTCTTTGGAGTGTTACAAGCTGATTGTGCATAGATAAGATCCCTGAAGTTGCAAAGACTAAAGTCTCCATTCAGAATCTTTTCAGATTTTGGCAGCTTGTTTAGGATAAAAGTGTGTGAAACTCACTAGAGTTTAGTATAATACGTATTAATGTTTAAACACAATAAATGTAAACATATAAACAATCTATTATTCCATTCATTACTTCTTTATATATAAGCAAAAACATTTAAAAATATGGTCTTAAGGAAGTATCATAAACCTTTTAAATTAAAACTTCCCATCAACACAAAGAAAGAGAGAAAGACATTATTTTATATTATTTCCTTTTTTTCTGTTACTTATTTTCTTTTGGATCTTGCACACTTTAGAGTTCTGTACGCTTGCAGATCCTTTCATTATAACTAACAAAAATGTAAACATGGTGTAAATATGAGATCCGTTGTGCAGTGTGGACAGCTTCATTGAAGCTAATTTATTTTTTACTTTTTATTTTAGTTATTTTTATTTATTTTATTTTTAAAGAGTTAAAATAGTTAAATAGTTTTTGCTATGCTGCAGAGAGCAGTGAAATTTTACAGGTATTGGTACCGAGTACGGACTACAGAAAATTTGGCAGTGTGACTTCTGAGAGTATCAAATTGTGAATTCAATATTGTGAATTGAACTTTTAATCATTACAACCTTAATCTTTTTTTTTTTTTTTCACTTTGAAATATGGTCTTAAAAATGTATAGAGAAGTATTAAGACTTATGTGACTTTCCACCACCTATTGGTGGGTTTCTGCTGTAAAAGTCTGTCGACACACTTTCACTTTATAGTACTGTGAATGTGAAATAGAATAGAATGAATAATAATAATACTAATAATAATAGTAATTGCAGATAGCCCTTGGAGATAATTGGCCCAGGGGCCTCTGCAAGTTATAATCTGCCCATGCTTACCTCACATTTATAAAAACACATTTATAATGGAGGCACTAATCATTTAGGTGGAAAACCAAAATGATGAAAAACAAAATGATGATCCCCGGAAAGATTATTTTGAAAGCAGTTATCACTCTTATAATAATCAAACTGAATATAAACATCTTTATTCTGCTGCTATTTGCATGTAGTAATTTTTCCCCCTTTTTCAGCTCAACCTGTGATTGTGGGTGGGACAGAAGGTAGTGAAGTCACCTTTATGACCCCTTCCATCACCACCATTAAGAAGATCAGTAGTTATAGTACTCCTTTACCTTGGGTTTGTCTAGATTATTTTATTTATTTGTTTATTTATTTTTACCTCACATTGTTTTCATTAACACCTTTCAGTAATATGATTTTTTTTCTGTGCCACTGCAGCTTATCCCCAACTATTTGAACGCAATCCAAGTGTTTTTTAAAACTGGCCACATGATCAAAGTTGGGAACACTGCAGGATTGAGAGAAGAAGAACTGCTATTTGATGACAATGATAAAATCATTGCTGCAACACTGTGGCCAACTGAAGATAAGAACAGACTTGGTGGGTTGGAATTTGAGGTTGCCAAAACTGATGGTACAACAACAAAACTATCTATCAAGTATAAACGTCTGGGTGAGCCCGTGAAGATTGATGTGAAGTCTGGAAAATGTTACGGTATTACAGCGAGAAGCAGAGGTTGCATTAATGCTCTGGGCTTCTACTTCATTTAGATGCCTCAAATTGTACACACATATATGTTGCTGGAAGTATCCAAATAATAAACTGTTTTGCAGAGATCATATACTAAACACATACTAAAGTTAATGCATGCATCAGATTTTATGAATAAAAGTCGAGTATCAGATTTGGTAACACTTTAGAATACTGTTCCGTCGTTAATGAATAACTACACTGGAACAAATGGCTAATGCACTATTAACATTGTAGTAGCTACTATTACCTAACAAGAAACTCTGATTAACAATTTAGTAAGTAATAGCGCTCAATTGAAACTGGTAGTTCACTATTAGCTAATTAATAACTACTTTTTTTTCATATATCCTGGAGAGGTCCTAAGAATTAATGTATACAGTTTCATAATTAATGTGAATTATAATTAATACTAAAATGAAGATCATGGTAACCCACTAGTAATGACTCAAGTATTACCAAATCCTTCTAAAGGATCTACTAATTACTTGGATCAGTATTCTAAAGTGAAAATCATCATAACTCCCTAATATTGACGGACGTCATTGTAAGCTTTTGAGATATATGTAAGGTTATGGATAGTAATGACTCATGTGTTACTACATCCTTCTGAAGAAATTACTAATTATTTGGATCAGTATTTTAAAGTAAAGATCATGGTAACCCACATTTAAGTGTTACCAAATCTAGCAAAATTAATTACTAACCAGGACCTTACAAAAATCTCAAACGTTTACAATGACTTCAGTAATTACTAGGGCGTTATCACCATCTTCAATTTAGAATACTGATCCAAAAATTTTATAATTCATTTAGAAGGATGTAATAACACCTGAATAACTACTATCCAATACTTTACGAAACCCTCAAAAGCTTACAATGATTTCAGTCATTACTAGTGGACTGTCATTACAACTAGGAAGTTATCATGATCTTCTAAAGTGTTACGTCAGATTTTAATAAATAATTTGTATTTTATTGTTTTCTATCAATTATAATAGTTGATGTTCAGGTAAATATAACAATAACTACATTAATATAAAGCACAAACTGAACGTATCAAATCCTTTTCTGTTTAATGTATCATTTATGTACATCTTTACGCTCAATTTCTTTATCTTTTATTCTGTTTTGTACCTGGAAAGAAAGAAAGAAAGAAAGAAAGAAACAAACAAACAAACAAACAAACAAACAAAACTGTTCAAGCTTCCAGGGATTTAATTTTACTTGTCATTTGTTGAAATAAATATAAGTGTACTTGTGTGTCTGTCTGCTGAATGTGATCCACAATCTATGATTCTCCTCCGTGGCCATGGAAACATTTATATTTACAATGACAACAATTATACTTCGTCATTAAAACGTTTCCAACAAAGAAATGGATCGACTTCTGTCAGCATGTTGAACAAACACTTTATTTGGATAATCTACCATATGATGGCTGAAGCAGCAGCGAGCGTCCAGCGGGCGACACTGTTTTCACGGTAATCAAAGTAAACTAAATTCTACAAAAACTTAAGAGAAAAAAAAATCTAGTTATCATGCAAAGCGATAAAATAGCTTCTCTTCCCTGCAAGCGATCCAATGAAGAATGTGAATATTTAACTTAAAGGCAAAATCAAAACAATAGATAAGCAGGTATCCGTATTAATTTCAGCATTTGTAGCAGAGGATGATCCTCTCAAAATGGCGGTGGCACCCCAGCTTGCAACGCGGCGTGACGTAGATTAACATTCTCTATAAGGATTGTTTTGTTTTGTTCATTTCTTTGATTTGGGTGACACTCCTTTTTTTTCCCTTTTGTGCTAAATGTTACGGTAAAGGTGTGCTAAACAAGGAGCACGACACAGGAGTATCATCCAACAAGCACAACCAAACACAAATCAAATCAAAAGCAGACAAAGGAACATAGGAGAACACAGGCTTTAAATACTGGGAACGTAATCAGGGAGAAACAGAAACAGGTATGGAGCTAATTAACCCTCTATTTTATATTTTGAATTTTTTTAAATCTTAGCTTCATCAGAATGAGATGACACTGAACACACACAAAAATCATGGACATGATTCGGATATGTTAAAGGGTAAAAAAAAAAACAAAATAGACACCCACACACGCGCGCACACGCACACACATATACATATATACACAGAAATTAACTGGTACGACTGCAACAGAGCAAATTTTGAAAATATGTGAAATAACATTTACTGAATTACATTGAATAAAATATCAGTTAATTACAAAATGTTTGAATAAAGTGTTTTGAATTATCACTTTCCATTCCTTATTTTGTTACAAAAATGCTTTCTATGTGTTCCCTTTCTAACAAGATTTTAATGTTTGACTGTAATCAGAATGTAAAACCTGATACTTATCTAACCAAAAATATCTAAACCTTGACAAAAAGTAGTCTTTTAGAATGTCTAGATATAGATCTAAATGCAACACCTAAAAAAATGAAGAAATGATGTCTAAAAAAACAACGGGAATCCAAAAGCCTCTGTATATATATATATAGGGTGCTAATACAAGAGGTTACACAACATTACATTAAGTTTTTATTTTTTAATGCCTCAAGATGGCTCAATTCTCACTTTAAAAAAAAGGATTTTAAATGCCTTCACTCTATTTTAATGTGAAATATTGCATTTATTAAAAAATAGTAAATAAATAAAGAGATAAAAAATATATATTAATTCTAATGGAGAAATAGCTCATTAAAATTTGTATAAATATTGCATAGTATCATAAAATTCCCTCAAACTCATAAATAATAATCAAAAAATATTATTGAACAAAAATATATTACATTGATTTTCCTGAAAAAAAAAAGTTGCATTTCAAGGCTTTGGTCACTTTTGACCGCGAAGGAGGCAAGTGTGACTCCTAAACGAAGAGGGCCAGCAAAAACCATGGCAACAATCTAGGCAGGAGGACGGAAACACAGAAAACTAAACCAAAACAGATCATACATGTGACACTAAATTTAATATTTTTTTCATTTTTATAATTATTTGTACCCTTTCACACAACGTGTCCAGTAAAGTTTAATGAAACGTACTACTTTTCAGTGTCATCTTTGATCTGTTCATAACATAATCGGAATGGCTGACTTTAATCTGGAAAGTTTTGTTAGTGCACCAACTGTCGAACAATTAGATACGTGCAGAAAGGATGATTTGTTGAGAGTTGCTGAGTATTTCCAAATTTCAGTTTCTAGACAGCAGTTAAAGCGAGATATTAAGAGCGTCGTTGTGCAGCATTTAAGGGAACGAGGTGTGTTGGTGTTGGCTGATAGTTCACCTGGCGTTGATGCTCGCCCTTCTGGGACAGGCAAGGAGGAAGCGAGGGGAGCTGCTTCGGAGGGTTCCGAAGCCAAAGCTGCTTTGCCGCCCTTCAAACCTTTTTTCTCCAGCTGAGGTGGAGTCTGGAGGTGATGCGCGCCTCAATATACGTCTTCCGAGACTTCAGAGTGAAGAGCGCGAGAGATTAGCGGAGAGTCACGCCGAAAGGGAACTGCGACTTGAAATCCGCCAGCTGGAAATCAAGGCGGACAAGCAAATCAAACTGCGAGAGCTTGAACTGAACGCAGCCAGAAACACACCAGAACCAGACCAATTGCTGAATTGAGGGTATTTAATGAACCGTAGAAGTAGGCATGGGCAAGCAATCTTTCAGTTGGCTTTATATTGTATGTGGGTGGTTCTGAAATTAAACAAATAACAAATATAAGTAACAGCATTATGAAATTAGTATCCATATACATCTATCCAATAACTAAACAGTAACTAAACTAAACTGTAATATGTGCAATTAATTACTAGCATGGTCAAAGCAATAATAACTGCCGCGAAGCACTGTCACATGACCGGAAACGTGACTAAATATAAAGTGCGTCACAGATTATAACGAATATTACTGATTAAACTACTCAAAGTATCCAGCTGTACAATACACAATATAGCAGAAAATATCCTCGTTCAACAGGCAAACACAATACTGTAGCATCTGCTTAGGATCATGTATGATCGTTTCGGTTTTATGTCTTAGAGACCCCTTTTAGCCTTTTGACATTTGCATATAAATTACAGACATGGACCCACATTCTACATTTATATGGGTGCTAAATTGCCAATGGTTCCCCCCACTATCAAGGAGATGTTAAACAGTTTCACCACTCTCATCTCCCCATCTGACTTCAAACACATTCCAAAGAGAAGTAAATGACCCCCGGTGCCAGGCGCCAATGGCCTGGCTGACCTGCAAACTACACCATACACACAATACACAACACACACACATATACCTTTTCTTTATTTAGACAATAATTAATCAGTTACAAATGTATCTGGTATATGCATGTGTTGTTTGTATGTTTCCCTATTATATTAGCCTAGTTACCCCTCGTTATTTGTATTAGTTAAGCTCTAAACGCTCATATTCAGGTGTATGAATGTATCTCTGGTTTAATATCTTCTAAATGTTTCTTTCTTGGTATCAATATTATCTGCTCTTTATTCCTCAAACAATGATGTACACTATGTGATCGTAAAATGCATCATACTATTTGTACTATATTTTGGGTAAAACTGCACCAGTCCTCCACACCAGCAATAAACATGCAACTGGGCCAAAGGGAGACAACGAAAACTTCTCCCGCTCAAAAATTCATGCCTGGTATTGGCTATTCCACCCAAAAGGTGGGTGTGGATAGGAACTATCAAAAGTCATTAACTCAAACTAATCTTTGCTCAGAAACTCTTCTTCTTGAGACGGACACTCTCCAAGACTCCTTAAAACTCTCCTCTTGAGTTAGATTTTCCGGCAGTTTGTTTTCTTCAAGTAACTTTGTCGATTCGCTGTGGACTTTCCTATCTTCAGAAGAACCAGGAAAACCTCCAGCTCACTCCTAAAGAACTCATCAAGAACATCCATTGTCTACCGCATCAGGACTCTTGTTCAGCAAC
>NW_015650001.1:1310768-1314125 GCF_001515625.1 Sinocyclocheilus rhinocerous
CAGTACATTTTAATATTATCAAAATCGCCTGTTGGAACGAAGAAATCTTCCTTCATTGCGATAAAGATTGATTTGAGCGATGTTCCTCTTATCATATTTTAAAGGCCTTATCTGATTGTATCGCTAGATTGAAGTCATTGCGTTTTCAGAATTAGCTTTATTAGCTTTATTCGCCAGGTGTGCGCAAACACACTAGGAATTTTTTTTTTTTTTCTTTTCTTTTTTATCAGGTGCTCCATTCAACTAGACGATCTCACTCCCTCAGGATTAACCATTAGAGTAGCTGACTAATGCGAGCCTAATGCAGATCTGATTATAAGAACACTGCGAGACAGTAACTGATTGGAATGTAAATGGGAGCTTTTAAAACCTTGATCAAGTGAAATTTTGAGGGCAGGCTGTTTAAGTATCTAACACTTCTTGAACTCCACATCTACCCTCCTGATTTCACCTTGTGTTGGCTCACCCACTCCCCCTTGTGGGCATTCTCAGCTAGGTCGACTTCTCTCTCCCTAAGTCCATGTACTTCAATTTGTTTTATTTTTAATTTCCCTTCTGCTTCTTTAGTCATTATTATCATTCTCGCCATTCTAGTTACCTGCCGTTTTATTTCTTTATTTTAGTATTATTTTTGTTCTAGGTCGACTTCTCTCTCCCTAAGTCCATGTACTTCAATTTGTTTTATTTTTAATTTCCCTTCTGCTTCTTTAGTCATTATTATCATTCTCGCCATTCTAGTTACCTGCCGTTTTATTTTTTTATTTTTGCCATCGCAGAACACATGCATCTCATGAGTAATTCTTCTCTCATCCATGGCAGGAGGTACGTATGCTAGGGGGAAGGTGATCCCCTTCCCAATACTTAACTCTCCTTCCCAATCTCTCCAGGCTTGTAGCAAATCCTGCGGCAGTCGGGGTCGTCCCAGTCTCTGTGTTTGTCCCAAAGTTGTCTCACTAGTATTTTGGCGCGGGTGGTGTATGGCAGGATAAAGCAGAGAGGGTCGTAGATGTTCCACATGGTAAGAGCATCATAATTCACAGGGCGATGTTTGTATCTCAACATATCTGTTGAACAGTGCCAGCTGAGGCCAAGAGCGGATTCAGGGTTGTCTATTCGGTCATGAGCGAGCCAGAGTTCCAGATTGTCTGATCGGGCTTCTTCGGGTAGGTGACTGATGACATCCGGCTTATTGCTGGCCCACTGTCAGAGTTCAAATCCACCTGAGGCTAGAGTCTCCCTTAGCTTATCTATCAGGATTCTGGCTTGGTCAGGTGAGGAGAGGCTTTGCAGACAATTATCAACATAGAAGCATCTCTCGATGGAAAACCTCACATCGTCCTCTGGCTGGCTGTGACTGATTACATGGTGCTGCATGGCGTAAGTGGCACAGCACGGACTACACATGGTACCGAAAGGTAAGACCTGCCACTCAAACACAGATGGAATTTGATCTCTTTCCATGTCTCTCCAAACAAATCTCAGAAGGGGGCGATCTTCAGGTAGCAGGCGGACCTGGTGGAACATGGCTTTCACGTCACCACTTATGGCTACACTATGCTCTCGAAATTGTAACAGCACTCCTAGGAGTGAGGGTCCTAAGGTGGGTCCAGGTAACAGCCACTCATTTAGGTTCAGACCTCGGTACTGGTAAGAGCAGTTAAACACGATGCGGTTCTTATTTTTGTGGGTCACCATGTGGTGTGGGATATACCATGATTCCACTGATTGTGTCAGGAACATGGCTTTCACGTCACCACTTATGGCTACACTATGCTCTTGAAATTGTAACAGCACTCCTAGGAGTGAGGGTCCTAAGGTGGGTCCAGGTAACAGCCACTCATTTAGGTTCAGACCTCGGTACTGGTAAGAGCAGTTAAACACGATGCGGTTCTTATTTTTGTGGGTCACCATGTGGTGTGGGATATACCATGATTCCACTGATTGTGTCACCTCATGGGAGTTCAGCTTCTTAACTACTCCTGCCTGAGTCAGTTTCTGAATTTCAGCGTTGTATGCCTTCGCTCGTTCTGGGTCTTTAGCAAGGCACCGTTCAGTGTTCCGGAGGCTGGGCATTACCATTTCCTTTGTGGCTTGGAAAAGGGGCATATCTATGTGCCTAAGCAGCGGGGTGGCATAACGTAAGACTCCGTCCACTTCAACTCGGGAGGTCTTTGATTCGAGCATGTCAATGGCCTCTTGGCCTAACCTTACTGGCTTAACAGGAGTAATCAAGTGAGGGTGATCCGCTCCAATTAGCAGCAAGGGCTGTGCCTGTTTGAATGCCTGTATTGGGAGGCCCACAAGGTGCTTGTAACTTTTCTGTAATTTGTTAATGGGATAAGAGTGAAGTGCAAGACCAAGATGTTCTGCAGTGAAGGCATCAGTAACTATGTTTCCATCCACCTTTTTTATGGGCATTTTGGATTATCGCATAAAAACCACTGGATGGAAATGCCAAGATGCGCATAAATTCTAAAAATTCGCATAAAAAACAGGATCATCCGGGGGTACTTTTGATGTGAGTAAACACATATCTCTTGCACCTCAATTTAGAGAAGCCGAGGTTGATTCTTATTTTAATGTATTTGAACAAATTGCCTCCGCTCTACAGTGGTCTAGAGATGTTTGGCCTTTGCTTCTGCAATGTAGTTTAACTGGAAAGGCTCAAGAAGTATGTGCTGCTCTGTCTTTGGAGGACAGTTTGGATTATGACGTTGTTAAAGTGCCCCAATTATGGGTTATGAAAGGTTCATATTTTGGTTTTGGGAGTCCCCAACAAAAGGTTGACATGCATGCAAGGTCAAAAAACACTTTCATTGTCTCATAATATGCATTTATTTTGACCTTTCTTGCTCAACGACTCCCTAACGATTCGCTCAACCCTGCTCTGTCTTTGGAGGACAGTTTGGATTATGACGTTGTTAAAGTGCCCCAATTATGAGTTATGAAAGGTTCATATTTTGGTTTTGGGAGTCCCCAACAAAAGGTTGACATGCATGCAAGGTCAAAAAACACTTTCATTGTCTCATAATATGCATTTATTTTGACCTTTCTTGCTCAACGACTCCCTAACAATTCGCTCAACGATTCATTTTTCCAAATCCCTCCTTTGCGTGACGCTAATCTGGGGTGATTGGTCCAATTGGTCTCATTTTCATTTCATCATGCCTGTAATACCTGATAAAGCAGCATTTGTGAGCGCTGTGCTGCTTTGTGTACAGCGTTTACCGGGGAAATAGCTATTTTAACCACTCCAAAAGCGGCACCTAGTGGCAAAGAATGAATTTGCATTTTTATTCAGACCAACCCGAAAAGACCAACAAGTGGGCGGGCAATATGCTAATGTTTCATGTTGAC
>NW_015650001.1:1314237-1318829 GCF_001515625.1 Sinocyclocheilus rhinocerous
CGAAAAGACCAACAAGTGGGCGGGCAATATGCTAATGTTTTATGTTGACGTCAACATGAAACGGCTTGGGATTCATATTAAAAACGACTCGTTTCAATGATTCAGAGTCGACTCTTTCTTTTGAGAGACAATAACTTTATACACGGTGCACTTTCAAATTTAAAACTTTGCATGATGTTTTCATTCACTTAGAGCTGTGTAACACACTGCATGAAAGGTAATTTTCAAAAATCCATAATAGGGGTACTTTAAAGCGGCAATTTTGCAAGCACATGAACTCGTACCCGAAGTGTATAGGCAACTTTTCAGGGACCATAGGAAAAATTCAGGTCAGACTTTCGTAGAATTCGTTAGAGAAAAATGTGTGTTGTTCGACAAGTGGTGCACATCGAATAAAGTGTCAGATTTTCAGGATTTTTCATTGTGCAAATTAATCCTCTTGGGAGAATTTAAGAGTTGTATCCCTGATCGCATTGTGGTTTACCTCAATGAACAAAAAGTAACTTCTTTGTCTCAGGCATCTGTTTTTGCTGATGAGTTTACATTGGCTCATAAAAATGTTTTTACTCCAGCTCGTACTGAGAAAGTTTTGTCTGTTTCGTCTACTTCAAAAGACCAGTCACGCTTGTAAAGTAACGCTACAAAGACTAGAGAGGATAGGGAGTGTTTTTACTGTCATAAAGCGGGACATGTTATTGCTGATTGTCTTGCCTTAAAACCAAGCAACAAGGCGCCAGTACTAAAAATGTTGCTTTTGTGAAAACTGTCGATGTCACTGATGCTGAGAGCTGAGAAAAGCTTGATGCCAGTTATCAGCCTTTTCTGATGGAAGGGTTGGTATCTGTTGATGACAAGCTTATAAATCAGGTAAAAGTAACCATGCTTCGTGACACTGGCGCCATGCAGTCATTCATAATGAGGGACGCGTTGCCTTGTCCTGAGCAAACTTTCTGTGGTAGTCATGTGTTGGTTCGAGGTATTGAAATGGGTACAGTAAAAGTTCCTCTGCATCAGATTTATTTGAAATCAGACTTGTTCACTGGAGTTGTGAAAGTTGGAGTGCATGACAATTTACCTGTGCGAGGCCTGAACTTCATTATTGGCAATGGCATAGCTGGTGGGAGAGTTATGCCTTTGTTAGAGGTTTGTGATAAACCTGTTTTGTTGGCATCCGATGAATTGTTGGAAGAGTTTCCTGAGGTTTTTCCTGTCTGTGCTGTTACGCGTGCCCAGGCTCGCAAATTTGCGGACGCAGATGACTTGCTGTCAACTTTTATGGCCCCTACGTTTGAGCATGATGTGTTAGTGGTTGATGATTACCCTGAAGAAAAATCTGTATTTTCAAGTTCAAGTAACTTGAAACTGTCTGTAACACGTGATAATCTTATCAGTGCTCAGATAAACCTGAGGTGTCTGCATCCAGTCTGTGCCGTTACGCGTGCCCAGGCTCGTAAATTTGCTGATGCAGATTACTTGTTTTCAACTTTCATGGCCCCTACTTTTTAGAATGATGTTTTGATGGTCGATGATGGTAAACCTGAAGGAAAATCTGTCGTTTCAAATTCAAACAATTTGAAATTGCATGTGACACGTGATAACCTTATTGCTGCTCAAAAAGATGACTTCACCTTGCGTAAATGTTTTTCTTCTGCTGTTTCTCCAGAGGTGGCACAGGAGAGAAAAATTGCTTTTTGCATGGAGAATGGAGTGTTGATGCGTAGGTGGTGTCCTGACGATTCGAATGAATCTGAATGGAATGTGTCAAGCCAGATTGTCGTTCCTGCATGTTACAGACAGACTGTACTCTCTCTAGCTCACGACCATGATTTATCCGGGCACTTGGGTATTAAGAAAACATATCACCGAACTTTTGGCCTTGATTAAAGACTGATGTGGCGAAGTACTGTAGAAGGTGTCAGAGCTGTCAATTTTCGGGTAAGCCGAACCAAACTATTCCGCGTGCTCCATTGGTTCCTATACCAGTTTTGGGCAAACCTTTCGAGCATGTTATTGTCGATTGTGTGGGTCCTTTGCCCAAAACAAATGTTGGTAACCAATACTTACTGATAATGATGTGCGCAGCGACGCGTATTCCCGAAGCGATTACACTTAGGAAAATTATGGCGCCCTTAATAATTAAAGCGCTGGTGAAATTATTTTCATTGTTTGGACTGCCCACAGTTGTGCAGACTGACCGAGGTACAAATTTTATGTCAAATCTCTTCGCTCAAGTGTTAAAAACCTTGAACATTTCTCACCGGATTTCGAGTGCATATCACCCAGAAAGCCAAGGAGCCTTAGAACGGTTTCATCAGACCTTAAAGGCTATGCTTCGTAGATACTGTATGGACATAGGTAAGGATTGGGACGAGGGCACACCTTTAGTCTTGTTTGCTATTAGGGAAGCAGTGCAAGATAGTTTAGGATTTAGTCCTGCGGATCTTGTATTTGGTCATTGTGTAAGAGGTCCACTTAAGATGCTCAAAGAGGACATGTTATCTGTAGAGACAAGTGTCAAAACGAACATGCTGGATTATGTCAGCAAATTTCGCGAACGACTGCACAAGGCTTGTTCAGCGGCAAAAGAGGCATTGATGAACGTACAACTGACAATGAATAAATAATTAATGTTTAAATGTTTTGCGCGATTTTAAAGAAGGCAATTAAGTGCTGGTTTTATTGCCAGTGGTCGGTTCTGTTCTTTCTGCACGTTTTTCAGGACCGTACGAAGTGCTGAAAAAATTGAATAATACAGATTACGTGATTCATTCTCCTGACTGCAGAAAGAAATCTTGAGTATGACATGTGAATATGCTGAAGGCGTATCATGCTCGAGAACAGTCATCGAGAGATGTTGCAAAGGTAAAGCAACTTGAAATCACTAATGTACCTGTTACTGTGCTGATTTGCAACGTTACTCCTGATAATGAAGACGATGGAGTGATAATTAGACACACATACCAACAGTGCGCTAGGTCTAAAAACTCTGATATTTTAGCTGACTTAAATTCTCCCTTGTCTCATTTGTCTGATTCTCAGAGGCCTGATATTAAAGAGTTGATTAGTGCCTTTCCTTCACTTTTTCACGATGTTCCTTCTCGTACCACTGTACTTTAACATGATATTGATGTTGGTAATGCTGTCCCGGTGAAACAGCATGCTTACAGAGTTAATACTCTGAAACGCTCTGTGATGAAAACTGAAGTGGAATATTTGCTTAAAAAAATGGGTTGGCGAAGCCGAGCTGTAGCCCATGCAGTTTTCCATGTCTACTAGTAACTAAGAGTGATGGATCCGCTAGATTCTGTACAGATTACTAAAAGGTAAATGCACTGACCATACCCGATTGTTTTCCATTGCCGCGCATTGAAGACTGTGTGAATACCCTTGGTTCAGCAACATTTGTCAATAAATTGGACTACAAGTGGCAAGTGCCTTTAACCGCTCGAGCCTCAGACATTTCTGCGTTTGTAACTCCAGACGACTTCATGCAATATTGCGTAATGGCATTCGGCATGCGCAACGCGCCGGCCACATTACAAAGACTTATTAACATCTACTTGCAGGAGTTTCCAACTGTAATGATTACTTGGATGACCTTGTAATTTACTCTACTGATTGGTCAGAGCACGTTTCAACCGTTCGTGAAGTGTTTGCACACCTTGCGAATGCTTCATTAACGTTACATCTTGCCAAATGTGATTTTGGTCAAGCCACAATCACGTATTTGGGCAGAGAAGTGGGTCAAGGGCAAGTAAGACCTATAGAGGTGTAGCGAATCAACTCAAAGGGTAAATATGAATAATTAATCATAACTAGTTATAATTAATTATAAATATTTAGATCCTCTATAAGCATTAATTTGACCTCTCGGTGTCAACTGTCTGTTAATTCTAAGAACGTTAATTTCCTGGCTAAGGAAAATAACTTTCTTACTGTACAATACAACTCAGAGCATGTAACAAAAATCTGCATGATTAGGGACTCCAGTTATGAGCAAACAATGAACAACGTCAAGTGTGATACAAGTAAGACTTTATTAACTACATAAACACTTAAACTAGTCTAACATACACACACACGCATACAGTTGGTATAGGAAAAGGGTTAAAGCTTAGGGCAGTAAAAAGGAGAGAAATAAGGAATGAAGTTATGGAACCATTTGCATACTCAGCAGATTTACAGCCTGAAGGGAACATCAGATTCTTAGTTCAAACACACCTTTGTAAAAAGGTGCAAATTATACTTAATGTATCAATTAATAAGACTAAGTTGATACTTGCACGTCTCGTCTGTCTGAAAGAGAGGTTTGATGCAATCTGAAGGTTCAAGTTGATCTTTGCTGAAGTTGGTTGATGAAAAAGAACCAGTTTGAGTCAGAGAATCCCGGTGAATGGAAAGTCAAAGCCGAAGCCTGGCGCAAACTTAGGGTGTCCTTAGGAGCGTTCTAGCTCACATCCTCATCTTCTCAGAATCTAACAGAACCGCAGACTGAAGGCGGGTCACTGATGTGAGGCCTTTAAGGCCTGACAAGATTCACGCCTCTCAGGATGAGCTTGTCCAATGAGAAAGGCTGAAATCCCAAGCGGGAG
>NW_015650001.1:1319573-1331191 GCF_001515625.1 Sinocyclocheilus rhinocerous
GTAGGATTACATATAGGTAAGATGACATGAACGAGTGGTTCTATCATAAGCCTGCATAAAACAGTATACAATATAAAAGACAATATACAAGGACAGTAACCACATACACAATGACCTGAAGGATATGTGTTCATTCAAAGAAAGGTTTTCCTATGAATTAATTAGAGAAACAGTCAATTTCTCTGGGCATTATGTGTCTTTCCTATGATGAAAATGAGTGAGTTGCTCTGCCCGCATTCCTTTGGGCAATAAAACCAGTGATATCAGCATTGGTTGCCATGGAACCAGAGGCCTGTTCTGCCTTTCTGAGGTGTTAGATGCATTTCGGGGGAAGGGTCCATCGACCCTCGTAGTTGATTTGTTGACTGAGGGGTGTTACAGAGTATTTGTTAAATATAACAAAAAAATTTGTGTGTCTGGTTGGTCCAGACGCTACAGAGGCGAAGGTAAGCGCTATCGCAGAGTTTCCAGGCCCTACTTCGCGAAAAAAACTGCGTAGATTTTTAGGGATGGCTGGGTATTATCGGAATTTATGTAAGAACTTCTCCACTGTTGTTAGTCTGCTGACGTCACTCCCCAGCCCTTCGCACGCGTTTTTCTGGTCCAATGAATGTCCGAACGCTTTTGAAAATGTTAAAGCTTTATTATGTAGTGTTGCTTGTTGTGTTTTCTTTATGATGATGACGTGTACATGAAGGCTCTTGATGCATGCTTAATCAGCTTTAGCATGTAGCTTTTTTATCACTTTTCATCTACGCAACATGAGTGTTAACTCCTCAGCAGCAAACACACAACCTAACCTCTGACTAATTTGCATTACCTATACTGACAGGTGATACAGCCAAAAGGAACAGAGAATACGTTGCTTCTGACATATGGTGGGTTGAGCCAAAAGTAAGAATACTACATCCCCCTTCTTTTAAAATAATACAACAAAGTACAAAATATTGCATAACATATTAAGTAAAAGAAGGAATTCAGTTTTCAAATTATATGCACAAACTAGTATGCTAATAAACTATTAGACTGAAGTGCAAATATACTGTGTATTCGCATAGCCATAGATTGTCACATACACGAATATAAACTGCATTGAACATTTGGAATGCATTGTACATTGAATTTTCTTTTGAAAGGTCAGCGATCCGCCTACACCCTTGTACAATCACAGATCCAGAATGACTCTGGGTTTTATCTGTCGTCCATATCTGGTTCTGTAAGTAGTGCATTTGGGCAGCCCATCAGTGTGGTCAGGTGCGTGTACAATGTCATTGTGTGGTCTACTGTTGGTTGATGTTGCACATAGTTCAGCACCTTCATTCCTTACTGATACGTCAGAACTGTCAATTTGAGATTCTTTTGTGTCCAGGAGGTGGCGTCTGTTTCGTCGATACTCCTGTCCATCAGCAGTACGCAGATGATATGATCTCTCAGTGTTGGCTGCTCTGACGATAACAGCTGGCTTCCAGTATCCTTTTAGCCCTAGGACAGGGGGTTTTCGAGCGTTAATTCAGAGCCCACATTCAAAAGTTTCTCTCTCACTTTCGGCGAATGTATCCCGAACACAATGCGATCTCGGATCATCTCGTCACTATTTGCATAGTTACAGTCTTTGACAAGCAGACGCAGATCTGTCACAAAATGCTCGAAAGGCTCGCGCTCTCCCTGCACCTTTTCATGGAATTTGTAACGTGCAAATATCACATTCGCTTTGGGCTCAACGTATGTTGTGAAGCGGTCGTAATAGGACTTTAAGATCTTTGCTTCATCTGCAGACAGTGACCATGTATTAAAAATGTCTCTGCCCTTTTCTCCGACCCATAGGAGAAGATAACTACATTTTTCATCCTCACCCTTTTTCTTTAGGGGTCCGCTGAACATTAACTCTGCGTGCTGTTGAAATTTGCGCCATGACTCGGGCAGGTTAGTTGCTTCCCAGTTCATCGTGGGCATTGGGACTCCGGCAGTATCCATCTTTTCTATATATCATCCGTTCACTCTGACACCATGTCGTGTTTTCTTTATGATGATGCACGCATAATCAGCTTTAGCATGTAGTTCTTTATTAAACACTTTTCAGCTACGCAACATGAGCGCTAACTCCTCAGCAGTAAACACACAACCCAACATGCCTGATTTGCATTACCTATACTGACAGGTGATACAGCCAATAGGAACAGAGAATACGTTGTTTCTGACATATGATTGGCTGAGCCAAACGTAAGAATACTACATCCCCCTTCTTTTAAAATAATACAACAAAGTACAAAATACTGTATAACATATTAAGTAAAAGAAGGAATTCAGTTTTCAAATTATATGCAAACTAGTATGCTAATAAACTATTAGACTGAAGTGCAAATATACTGTGTATTCGCATAGCCATAGATTGTCACATACACGAATATAAACTGCATTGAACATTTGGAATGCATTGTACATTGAATTTTCTTTTGAAAGGTCAGCGATCCGCCTACACCCTTGTACAATCACAGATCCAGAATGACTCTGGGCTTTATCTGTCGTCCATATCTGGTTCTGTAAGTGGTGCATTTGGGCAGCCCATCAGTGTGGTCAGGTGCGTGTACAATGTCATTGTGTGGTCTACTGTTGGTTGGTGTTGCACATAGTTCAGCACCTTCATTCCTTACTGATACCTCAGAACTGTCAATTTGAGATTCTTTTGTGTCCAGGAGGTGGCGTCTGTTTCGTCGATACTCCTGTCCATCAGCAGTACGCAGATGATATGATCTCTCAGTGTTGGCTGCTCTGACGATAACAGCTGGCTTCCAGTATCCTTGCTCCTGCACTCTAACTGCATGTCCATCCTTGAGCTGAGACAAAGGTCTTGCTGATCTGTCATAGTAGCTCTTTTGGTGTTGTTGCTTGTGCAGTCTCTTTGCTCTGACATCCTTAAAGCTGACAACCTTTGGCAGGATCTGCTGATTGGTATTGGGTAAGGTTGACCGCAGACGGCGACTCATTAACAGCTGAGCTGGGGACTTGAATCCATCAACAGGGCTGTTGCGATACTCCAGAAGACTATGGTATGGGTCACTTTTGTCAGCTTTGGCTTTTCCCAGTAACATCTTTGCAGTGTGTACAGATTTCTCTGCTAACCCATTACTTTGTGGGTGGTATGGGCTTGTGGTAGTATGTGTAAACTCCCATGTTTTTGCAAATGATTCAAACTCACCAGAGCTGTACTGGGGGCCGTTGTCTGAGACGACAGCTTCGGGGATGCCCATGTCGTGCAAAAGAAGCCTTTAGTTTACTTATCACAGCAGCAGAGGTTGTACTGTGGAGCTTGTCCAGCTCAAAATATCTGCTGTAATAGTCAACTGTCACAAGATAGTCCTCGTTGTTCCAGGTGAACAAATCAGTAGCCACTACTTGCCATTGCCTATCTGGGATTTTGTGACTGATCATGGGCTCTTTGGTGTTGGAGGAGCGATACGTGATGCAGATCGAGCACTTGCTGATGATGTTCTCAATTTCTTTCCCCATCCCAGGCCAGAACATGATGTCACAGGCCCTCTGCTTGCTCTTCTCGATGCCTAGGTGACTGGCATGTGTGAGTGACAGCATGTCTGAACGAAGGCTTGTGGGAACGACAATCTTCTCACCTTTGAAGATTATTGCATGCAGGTATGAAAGCTCATCACGGTGGTTCCAGAATTCAGACACACTCAGAGGACACTTTCTTTTCTCTTCAGGCCAAACTCTTTGTATGACTCCTTTCAATATCTGAAACTGTGGGTCCTTTTCGGTTTGAGCTCTGATTTCCTCCAATTTTGAGTCACTGACAGGAAAGCTGCTGTACACTGTGTGCACCTCCATATCCATTCCTTCACTGAGGCTCGTATCCTGGTCAGACAACGACTTTCTGGATAATGTGTCTGCAACAGGGATGTCCTTGCCTGGTCGATGTATTATGGTGAAGTTATACTTCTGGAGCTGAAGGATCATCCTCTGAAGCCTTGGGGGAACTGATGCCAGAGGCTTCCGCATTATTGACTCAAGGGGCTTGTGGTCACTCTCAACAACGACTTGGCGGCCATAGATGTATTGATGGAAACGCTTACAGCCAAACAGTATAGCAAAGAGTTCTTTCTCTATTTGAGCATAATTGATTTCGCTCTCAGAAAGGGACTTTGAGTATGCGATAGGTTTTCCATCCTGCGTCAGTACTTCCCCGAGCCCGTACTTGGAGGTATCGACCTGTAATCTGAGCTCTTTGTGAGGATCAAAATAGGCTAAGACTGGGCCTGGTTCACATGTGAGTAGCTCTTTCACCTTCTTGAAAGCTTTGTTGTGTTGGACATCCCAAACAAACTCACTTGACTCATTAAGGAGCTGTCGCAGTGGTGCGTTGACATCGGAAAGGCCAGGTGCAAATTTGGAGAGGTAATTGATCATACCTAGCACTGTCTCGAGTTCTCCTTTGTCTTTAGGTGGTTCCATGTCTCTCACAGCAGCGACTTTGGCCGGGTCTGGCTTTACCCCTTCAGCAGTGAGCAGATGCCCAAAATAGCTCACCTCTGTAGCACAGATCATGCTTTTTTCTGGATTGAGCTTGACTCCTCTCTCTCTTGAACGCTGCTAAAGCATAACATGGAGGTTTTCATCATGCTCGGCTTTGGTCTTTCCATAAATGAGAATGTCATCGGCTATGGCCATGACCCCATTCAAACCTTCAAACGTTTCATCAATTTTTAGCTGGAACTCGTCTTGGGCTGAAATCAGTCCGAAGGGGAGGCGTAAGAAACGGTAATGCCCAAAAAACGTGTTGAAAGTAGTTAGTCTTGACGACTCCTCAGTGAGCTTAATGGCCCAATAACCCGATCTGGCATCTAGAATGCTAAAATATCGGGCACCAGCGAGCTTGGATGTTATATCTTCCAGAGTGGGTAATGGGTAGTGAGGTCGCTTAATGGCCTTGTTAAGGTCCCTCGGGTCCAGGCACACCCTCAGCTGACCTGTGCGTGGTTTTTCAGCTACAACCATGGATTTAACCCATTCGGTTGGGTCTGTGACTTTAATGATAACACCCTGTCTTTCCATGCTCTCAAGCTCCTCTTTGAGATGGCTGCGTAATGCAAGAGGAATACGTCTGGGTGGGTGAACTACTGGGGTTGCATGCGGATCTAAGTGTATGGTACATTCACCTGGAAACAGTCCAATCCCCTTGAAAACATCTGCAAACTTCTCCAAGACTGGCACCTCCGTCTGTGTTTCTGTAACTGACAGTACCATCTTAATGAGGCCAAAGTCTATGCATCCTTTTAGCCCTAGGACAGGGGGTGCATTTGTGTCGACTACATAAAATGTCATAACCATATCAATGTCTTTGTGCTTGCATTTCAGGTTGCATTTGCCTTTTACCACCAGGCATTCACCACCATAACCATACAGGGCGCGAGATGTCGGCTGCAAAGTGCACTGCATGTCCAATTTGGTGTTCTCATACAGGGGTATGATATTAGCTGAGGATCCCGTGTCCAGCTTGAACTTGATTTCATGCTGTTTTGGACCTATTTTAATGTTCACAAAAGCCTGTTCCGTGTTTGAGCTCTGTCTGCCCTGTGTCACTGAGTCAATAAACAGCTCATCACACTCCTCAGGCTGGTCTGAACCTTCTTGACCTATTGCATGAACAGTTTTCTCACAGTTAGAGCGACATACTTTTGCAAAATGGTTTAATTTACCACATACTTTGCACACCTTTCCTTTTGCAGGACAGTGAGAGCAATCAGCATGACGCTTGTTTCCACAGTAGCCGCATCCTTTGGGGTACACTGAAGGAGCATTTCTAGGCTGCAAACTGTCGCTGTATCTCTTTGTGTACTTGGCGTTACGTTGCTTTGAAACTGAGCCTTTTGATGTGTGGCCGGAGATTGCGTGCACTGCATGTTCACGTGATGTACTCATGCTGCTTGCAATGGTTTTTAACTGTGCTTGAGCCAACTCGTGAGATCTAGCGACGTCTATCGCTTTTTCGAGCGTTAATTCAGAGCCCACATTCAAAAGTTTCTCTCTCACTTTCGGTGAATGTATCCCGAACACAATGCGATCTCGGATCATCTCGTCACTATTTGCATAGTTACAGTCTTTGACAAGTAGACGTAGATCTGTCACAAACTGCTCGAAGGGCTCGCGTTCGGCCTGCACCTTTTCATGGAATTTGTAACTTGCAAATATCACATTCGCTTTGGGCTCAACATATGCTGTGAAGCGGTTGTAATAGGACTTTAAGATCTTTGCTTCGTGACCATGTATTAAAAAAGTCTCGGCCCTTTTCTCCGACCCATAGAAGAAGATAACTGCATTTTTCATCCTCACCCTTTTTGTTTAGGGGTCCGCTGAACATTAACTCTGCGTGCTGTTGAAATTTGCGCCATGACTCGGGCAGGTTAGTTGCTTCCCAGTTCATCGTGGGCATTGGGACTCCGGCAGTATCCATCTTTTCTATATATCATCCATTCACTCTGACACCATGTCATGTTTTCTTTATGATGATGACGTGTACATGAAGGCTCTTGATGCACGCATAATCAGCTTTAGCATGTAGCTTTTTTATTTAACACTTTTCAGCACGCAACATGAGTGCTAACTCCTCAGCAGCAAACACACAACCTAACCTCTGACTAATTTGCATTACCTATACTGACAGGTGATACAGCCAATAGGAACAGAGAATACGTTGCTTCTGACATATGATTGGTTGAGCCAAATGTAAGAATGCTACATTCCTGTCCTTGCAGCACTGGTGTATGAAAAAGCCTTCAAGTTGGAGATTGACGCAAGTTCTGTTGGTGTGGGCGCAGTGCTTATTCAAGAAGACATCCATGGTAACTTTCAATGTAAATTCGTTGGGAACCAATGGGAACTGTTTTGTTGCCAACATTCTTCACAATATCTTTAATGTTGCACAGAAGAAAGAATTGCATGCAGGTTTGGATCAACATCATGCTGAGTAAATAATGAGAGAATTTTCATTTTTGGGTGAACTATCAATTTTATTTAATAACAAGCTAACAATGGAGTCTCTAAGCCCACATACAGTGCTGCATATGTTGTGTTTCAGACAATCTCTTTGTTTAGCTGAAGATCCCTCAGCTGTTTACAGACACAGAGGTGGTTTCAGCTCTGCTGCATGGAGATCTTTGGGGAGGAAATGTGGCTGAATGTTCTGACGGTCCCATCATCTTTGACTCAGCATCGTTTTATGGCCATTCAGAGTTCGAGCTGGCTATAGCCGGCATGTTTGGTGGTTTTGGGGGTTCGTTATACAATGCTTACCATGAGAAGATCCCCAAGGCCACTGGCTTTGCAAAAGAGGCAGCAACTATTCCAGCTGTTCCATTATCTGAACCACTGGAATCATTTTGGTGGTGGCTAGAGGTTCTTCTCTACGGATCATGAGGGATCTAGCAAAGTAGATGCACCCTGATTTATTAAAATATCCCCTTCAAATTAATGAAGGTGAAAGTTAAAATAATTAAGTCACACACTTTGTGCATGACCAAGTGAACCAGTCTAATAGAAATGCATTGGCCAGGTGAAAGTCTGTTGTTTTAAAATAACTTACACTGATTAAAAATATCTTATATATCATATATATTCTAAAAGGTAAATCTGTGAATTTATGCTTCCAAACAACGGCCAATTAATAAGTTGGTTAAAAGAGATCATTCCCTTTTTGTGAATTGCGCTTTAACTTGATTACATGGATATGCTCTTGAAGAGAGCCTCATTTACTAAACTTGATTTAATATGTGTGCACTAAGTAGCATCATATGATAAGTTGCATTTCACTGCAGTATTACTAATTATTATTAATCTACTGTTGATTTGAAACATCTTATTAAAAGAGCTACTGAGCTTGTACTGTAAACTTTCAGCTAGCAAATACATAAAGGATGTTTGGACATTGAAATAAAACTTTAAAAAAAACTTTGTGTTGGTATGGTATTGATTTTATTTAGTGAGTGACGTGACGTGACATGTGGCCAAGTATGGTGACCCATACTCGGAATTAGTGCTCTGCATTTACCCATCCAAAGTGCACACACACAGCAGTGAACACACACACCGTGAACACCCACCCCGAGCAGTGGGCAGCCATTTATGCTGCGGCGCCCGGGGAGCAGTTGGGGGTTCGGTGCCTTGCTCAAGGGCACCTCAGTCGTGGTATTGAAAGTGGGAGAGAGCGCTGTACATTCACCCCCCCCACCTACAATCCCTGCCGGTACGAGGCAGTTGGGGGTCCGGTGCCTTGCTCAAGGGCACCTCAGTCGTGGTATTGAAGGTGGGAGAGAGTGCTGTACATTCACTCCCCCCACCTACAATCCCTGCCGGTACGAGACTCGAACCTGCAACCTTTGGGTTACGAGTCCGACTCTCTAACCATTAGGCCCCGTGATTAATTCTCATTATCTCCATTACCAGTTACTAAGCCAGATAACTAGTTTTGGTTTGGAAAATGGGTGGATAGATAGATAGATAGATAGATAGATAGATCTTTGTCAATGAGTGAATTGATGACTTTTTAATATTGGTAGGCTCTTTTAGTTATTGTTCTTTTTTGTATATATTAACTACGATATTGTGGTATAAACAAAATAGTATGAAAGGGAATATAAAATTTAAAACATTTACGAGAGCTGTTGCAACATTTCTTTCACGTTGTAAAGACTCTTAACTTGAAGTGAAAATGCGTGTTTGATTTCTTTTGATCCTCTCGACTTGCCGTTACCGTCAGTGTTGCCAATTTGGGGATTTTGTCACCAAATTTAGCTACTTTCTCATTGTAGCTGCAACTTTTTTTTTTTTTTGCGACAAGGAGCTATTTTAGCTATATTTAAATAAAACTAGCGATTTTTTTGGAGATTTTTTATTTTTTACTTGCCCACACCCTGCCGTAGGCCTGTGACCTCTCACGTTTGCTCTCAATCATGCCAATGAGTCTGCGCAGTGAACACACCGTGAAAAATTTAGACTTTTGAAGGTGGGTTAGGAGATTTTCTGAGGGATGGGGTTTGGCAACACTGGTTACCGTGCGCGACAGGAGTGGCGCGATCATAATAATACGCGGGATGCATTACACTTCTTTCACTATGGTGTTTTCAGATTATGTAATATTTAAGACGGCTTGTCAAATGCTTGAAGAAGAAAACTAGTTGCTTTTAATGTATGTTTTTCAGTGTGCTGCAAAGAGTAGGCTAGAGTGCCTGGAGCTGGAGTTGAAACAAATGAGTGCGTTTTTTGTGAGCGGTAGCGGCTTCAGCTTGACTCTGCCAGATCTTCCCAAAACAAACAAACAAACACGCGCGTTTAGCACACTTTTCATCTGATCAGCCAGAGACCTCGCTGACATTACAGAGGCGGCTGATGTCGGTGATGGAGGGTGTGTGTAATGGAGAGGAGCCAGAGCTGGTGGCCCAGGCGTGTGTGCTGTCTGAGTTGAGTGAGAGCGACGAGACTCGAGCTTTCATCAGCAGTCTGCCGGACATTCATCACGACACGGTCAGCAGAGAGGCCACCATCGAGAAGTTTCTGGGTAAGACTGCGTCTCATATATATGATTTTTTTTTTTTATCTGTCTGTCTGTCTACCTACCTAATGTTACCTACCTGTCTGTCTATCTATCTATCTGTCTATCTGTCTGACTGTCTGTCTGTCTGTCTACCTACCTAACGTTACCTACCTGTCTGTCTGTCTGTCTATCTATCTGTCTGTCTGTCTGTCTGTCTACTTGGCTATTGTTTATTGTAATGCAGAACAGTATGTTGTTGTGTATTTGTATGTGATTTTTTTATTTATTTTTTGGTGCTACATGTAAGATGACATGTATAAAATGTCAAGTTGTGCTTTGGGTAACTCTTGCAGTTATAATGGATCCCTATCAAGAGCAGCCTCATCTTCTGGATCCTCTTAGGTAAGTTGAAGTCATGAATGTGGTGGACGTGATGAATGTGCTCTGTGATTGAACACTGTCAGTAATAATGTATTTGTTTTTGTGCAGAGTGGATGCTGATCATGCTCTTGGAGATGATCCGCAATGAGAAGTCTCCACCTCTTCTGGTCCATCTCTGTTTCAGATTCCTCTACATCATCTCAAAGGCAAGATGGTGCGCGGCTCTCTGATAATTTCTTTGAAGCCACGGTAGAGTGATTTGTTGGTTTCTGTCTGATTTTGTGATTCCTGGTGCTTCCACAGGTCAGAGCAGACCCGGCGCCAGACACAAATTTACGGACGGGCATTTCATTTTTCAGGGGGGCACAAATGAGATCAACCTCATTGCAATGCATAATATCATTAATTATGAATTAAATGGACAAAAACGAGGAAGAATTGACGTAGCACTCCATTGACGCAATACAACAGAGGAGTCGTAAAGATTGGACCTAGCCTACTGAAGCAGTCTAAACACACGTCGCAGGGCTCGACATCAACGCTTGTCCGCTTATCCGGGACAAGTGGATTTTTTAAAAGGCCAAGTGAAAGAGAATTTTACTTGCCCGACCAGACAAGTAGCCTAGCCTGATTAAAAGGCCAATAACAATCACCAAAACGCGATAATGATTCTGCATCATTTAGTCTAAATGGCGATCGATAGTGCATAATGTAATGACGCTAACAAGGCTGCGCTGCCTCTCTCAAGGAGAAATCAAAACAAATGAGCGCAGCAAACACAAAGTGAGTTAACAGTGTGTTAACAAAGTGAGTTAAACTCAGTTAACATACTGCGGTAAAAATTAAAAATGTGGAGTTTTTATTACATGATACAGTTAAGCAACATCACACGACCAAGAATGCTGAATACCATCACGATTGAAAATGTGACACTGATTTCATATGACAGTTCACTAAACAAGTAATTAATATTAAGTCACTTACATTTTAGACTCAATATTGACTGTTTTTGTTGTTTCAGCAGCAAAAATAGTTCAAACAAAGATCACAGCAGAACCATATGGCATCAGTCTCACAGCAACACTCAGGTTGTGACTCGGTTGAGTCAAAAATTCAATGACCCATTCATAAACAACTGCCTCATTCTTGATGAATCAGCCGTTTGAACGAATCGTTTGAATGAATGACTCAATGACTCTCTTAATAAGACCGCTTATCACATGCCGCCACCTACTGGCAGTTTAGTTTGTTTAAAAGTGTCATTCTTTCTCATAAAATTATTTAATGTATTGTATCATAAAATTTAATTTATTGATCAAAATTAAGAATTTAAAATGAAAGATGAAGCATATACCGTATTGACCCGAATATAAGACGTTTTTTTTCTTGGAAATACATCTGAAAAAACGCGGTCGTCTTATATTCAGGGTCTAGACTTTGACATGTCAATAATACACCCACAACAATAGGTGGCGCCAAATACGTATAAAAAGGGGGGTCGTCTTATAATCATGGTCGTCTTATATTCGGGCCAATACGGTAGAGACCTGCACTCCCGCGGAAGTACCACGGGACCCGCGGGACCCAACGCAACAGGGTGCGGCGCGGGACAACTCTTGATGGGCGAGTGCGGGTGGGAAGAGACTCGTGTGTGTGCGGGATGCGGGAGAATAAAATGATTCGCGGGACTCCCGCAAAA
>NW_015650001.1:1331897-1359907 GCF_001515625.1 Sinocyclocheilus rhinocerous
ATTCAATGACCCATTCATAAACAACTGCCTCATTCTTGATGAATCAGCCGTTTGGACGAATCGTTTGAATGAATGACTCAATGACTCTCTTAATAAGACCGCTTATCACATGCCGCCACCTACTGGCAGTTTAGTTTGTTTAAAAGTGTCATTCTTTCCAACATTTCTTATTTGTATATTCAAAAAAATATTTAAAACAATCTCATAACATTATTTAATGTAAATTATGTAGTGTAAATTATTCAATTTGATTGGTAACAGCCCTATAGTGTCTAATTCTAATTTAATTTATTGATCAAAATTAAGAATTTAAAATGAAAGATGAAGCATATATTTAAAAAGATAAGGGGAAAATGCCCTTTATAAAGGTAAAATAAAAACTAATAAAAAATTATATAAAACTAGGTCTAGTGAATAGAGTATTCCAGCCAGTCTCTGCTTCTATACCAGGAGCTGTTGAATTATCTTTTTTTTGCCTGAGAAAACACGTGCAGGAAAGTTTTTTAAGATTACTTGGTTGGGTTTCTCAACTCCGAGATCCCCTGGTGCTGTCACCTGTGACGACCCTTGCTTGAGGCCTTGGCAACTGGAACGACTGGCCTCTGCACTGTCGGGAGTTGAATCAATGTCTTGCGAACTGCAACACCCAGGGCTTTCGCCTAACGTTACATCGCTGCTGCGCTCTCCTGCCAACTTTGGTGGTTTTTGATTAAAGAAACGCCATATATCCATAGCACTGCCACACGAGATCGCTCAGCATTTTAAAAAAAAACTAAAAAAGACAACTAACGTTAAGCGGTAGCATTATGCTTAGCAAACAACCAAACATTTACGCGCTCACTATCGACAAACCAATCAAATACGTTTAAAAAATTTTTTTTTTAAATCAGACCAAACGCATTTTTATTTTTATTCAGGAGTTATATATACAAATATATATATATGAAGGGAGACAGCAGGCTCGTCCAGGGCGGGCACTAGTGACTCACAGGGCGGGCCAGGCCCCCCAATGCCCGCCCATGGCGCCGGGACTGGGTCAGAGGCTACAAGATCTTCATGCAGCTGTTCCCCCACAAGGTGTCAGAAGTTCAGCCGGTTCTGGACCTTTAATGCAGACAGGATCCAAAAGACAAGACAAAAGTAATGAGCCCCACAGTGGAACACATAATCATGCAAACTAAATTAATTAATTTGTAGTGTTCTTACAGAAATCAGATCATATATTTTTTTATGAATTTCCCCCTAAATTTCACTTAAAATGTTAGTTAAATACCCCCTATGGTGGACATTTAATAATAACCATACGGAAATTCAACAGTCAACATCACTGCTGAGCATTTCTTTTGAAAACTGCAGTGTACCAAAGACTCAAAATTCTCAAAAATACAACCATGTAACCAATTCCTGCAGGTACGGCTTTCATCCACTGGTCAAAGGTTTTTAATTGATGTGCAATGTGTTTTTGCAGCATTGAGCAATGTCACAGACATATTTGTTGTTTGCTTGAACACAGTTTTTTAGTTAACCAGAATTCTCTCTTCATTCAAAATGCAGGAGTTTTGACTTGTGCAAGCTCCCAAATCCTCATATTATAATAAAACAAAGTGTAGATGTGATGTAAATAAAAGGTTTATTGTGCAGTGTTCAGCTTCTTAGTGATTATAAGGGGAGTCCTTTTTGTGCACTTTCTAATCTATTCGGAATTTGAATAAATTCACTCATGGATTCAATAAAATTCATTTGTTTGACAGAAACTTTCCTTAATAAATCTTTATCTGACCAAGATCTTCTGTGCTCTAAGTCACTCACAAATCTTTTGACAGTTCAATAATATCTATTTGCTTTTCGCAAAATATTATTTGTTTTGATGCCTTTTGCAAGACGTTGCATTGTTTCATACTTTTCATCTTCAGAAAGATCTTTCTTCCTCACCATATTGCATGAGAGCTGTGACTTGCTTAATAATGTGGAACAACCTCTTTAAGTAGGGTTTCCATTTACCTAAGAAGACCTGGCAAACTATTGAACAAACCTGTCTGAGATTGATACCAGTTACCTGAAATTATGTGAAAATCAACACAAACAAAAATCTGACTCTTTATTGTTCCGAAATCCTATTGATATGTCACTTACATAATAATTTGGAACACAGTGTAGTTTATCATTATTTTTATTTTATGAATAATTTTTCAGTTTTGCAAATCATATATATATACATATATTTTAAATTTTACTTAACGCTACTTATGTGTCCTTATGACTTATTTTTGCTGCAGTCCTTTCTCAGAGTGAGTGACAAATCTTGGGATGCTGCATCAGTGCTGGTATCTAAGTAAGTTACATCTTATGTGTTATTTCCCCATATGTGTGTTTATTATCTGGGTAGCGTTGGTCTATATATCAAAAAATTTAATGTTTTGGCTGGCAATATAAAATTAAGCAACAGCGTAAATGTTGCATTGTTTTTATTATTTACTTAAATTTTCTTAAAGAGTGTCTCATTAGACAGTATTCATCATGCTTATGTGTTTTACCAGTATGAGAGGGTTAAGATTGAAAGGGTTTAAAAATGTCTCTTATTAAACTTCAGTAGACAATTGTCTAACTGGTAATTTATTTCAAACACTGATTAGCGATTCATTTGCATCATCACTCATAAGTCTTCATGTAATAAAATGTTTTAGTAAAATGTATAAACGGATAAATATTGCTGTTTAGTACTTTAGTCTATGTACAGTATATTGGTGCATATAAATGAAAATGATTAAATGTTGTTCTTTCTTGAATTCATTTGGTGAATGCCATTTTATTATTTAAATTTTACACTTAAATCTTGAATCCACTTGTCAAAATGGCTTGGTTAAAATTCTGATTAAAAAAATCTGAAAATTTAAAATTTTCCCAGTATTATTTCCTGATGTTATAGAATTTATTTCCAATTAATGCCTCTCTTACAATATCCAAAAGTGGTGTTTATTGCAAAATACTGACAGATTTACTCCCTGACCAGTAGAGGGCACTGTTTAAACACTTATAGATTATCTCTTTGCTTGAAGGATTTGTATTTTCTGCACAGGTTTGTGACCCGTCCAGATGTGAAGCAGAAGTGTTTGGGTGATTTTCTGGACTGGTGTCTGACCACCGTCTCTCAGACCAGTAAAATGACCATGGAGGGAAATGTGACCCTTGATGGCGCTTTGCAATCCCTGGTGAGCCTCCAATCACATGCAGGACTGTTCATGTTCTCCACTTCCTTCTTTTTTTTCAGGAGAATTAAAATATTGAACATTCAGATACTTGGCATAACAGTCCAAGTTTTAAGAATTGTATAGAATAGGGAAGTCCACACCACAATTTTAACAATAATGACACACGGGAACAGTGTTGGAATCACTTTCCCGGTGGTGAATAATAAAAACATTGACAGCTAATGAGAATCTATGCGACTTGAGCATTTGAAGAGGCAGATGACAAAACTGCAGCACATGCTTATAATAAACAGAATATTATCATCAAGTCGATGGCTGCTTAAATACCGGTAGTTATCTTTGTAGTTTTTGTTCTGGGTGTAAATGGGCCTTTAGGCCTGTAATTCCTGCGCTTGTTTAGTCGCCGCCAAAGCCTAGAGAGGCAGCGGTTACATGCCCTCCTACCTGTATTTTTCACGGCTTTGTTAAAACGCTGATAATTGCTCATTTTAGTGACTGATCTTTATCAGAATTGTTTTCATTGCAGTGAAACATCCTGCATGGTTTGAAGTCCAGAGAGCTGTGAAAATGATCCTAGTGTTATTATTCTTTCTCTATCACCCGAGGCGCTCAAAACAGGCTCTGTGTGTTGAGAATGCCTGCGGTGCTAAAACTGCCATCAGTCTTTTGCATATATGCTTTAAGTGCCACAAGGCAGCGAGCAGGAACATGTGCGGTGCACTTGATAATTACATGAGACTTCTGCTGGCACTAAGATAAACGGGATTCAGACACGTTAAAAATGGGTTCGATAAATTTGACTTAACATCAACTTGATGATATATATACAGTCGTGGTCAGAATTATTGGCACCCTTGGTAAATAAGATCAAAGAAGGCTGTGAAAATAAATCTGCATTGTTAATCATTTTGATCTTTTATTTTAAAAAATTCACATAAATCTAACCTTTCATTGGAGAATAAGAATTTAAAATGGGGGGAAATGTCATTATGACATAAATGTTTTTCTCAAATACACGTTGGACACATTTACTCATAAGAATTTCTAGGGGTGCCAATAATTGTGTCTAAAGTTTATTTGAGAAAAACATTTATGTCATAATGAGATTTCCCCCCATTGTAAATTCTTATTCTCCAATGAAAGGTTAGATTTTTTTTTTAATAAAAGATCAAAATGATTAACAATGCAGATTTATTTTCACAGCCTTCTTTGATCATATTTACCAAGGGTGCCAATAATTCTGACCACGACTGTAGGTAAAGTATTGCTCAGAAGATTTTGGGTAGTATTGTATTTCCCAGCCAGGGCTGAGTGTACCGCAGGCTTACATAGATTTTAGTAACATTTTTAAAATAATTTAAATGAAACTTATAGATATTTTGATTTTAAAAAGACTGCATGTCAAAATTATTTCTCACCAGGCCCAGCTCTTCAAGCATGGGAAACGTGATGATTTCCTGCAATATGGTGTGTATATATCCTTTAGGTCTTTCTTTGGTCTCAGAATGTAGATAAATGCTTACTAATCTTTCCCTGACCGTTCAAAGCCCCAACAGTGCTTCAGTGCCTGAATCAGAAGAGAATAGCTGAGATTAACCAGGCCACATTGTGTAAGCTGGGAGTAAAAGTTGTACAGAGAATTTGCTTGTCTTTTCTAAAACCACGTTTGGCCAAATGGAGGTAATTGAGGAGCGACTTATTGACAAAATATGATGAAATGAAGCAAAGGATGCTTAAAAGTATTAGCTAGTTTGCATTAGCTAGTTTGTAAGCATTTTGTATGACTGTATCCAGATACCAGAGAGGAAGTCGGTCACTCACAGTGAACCTGGCCCAGTCTTCTGTCACTGGAAGCGTAGAGGCTACAAAACCTGATCTAGAGTCTGTCAGTCAGGAGAAAGACTATGACATGCCTCAGGAGGTAAAGAAAATTGTAGAGTAATTATAGAGTAATTGGTGAGTATTCATGCACATTTTTGTTTTGTTTGGTAAATTGCTAATTTCTCTCATGTACTGCTAATTTGCTTATTCATTGTTGCATAACAACTGTTGGTGGGTCTGAAAGACAAAGAGACAATAGTGAGATGGTCTTCTGCCAAGGGGTGAGAACAGTTATCTGGTCTAGGTGTGATAGTGCTATATTTTAATGCCATAGTTCTCTGTACTAATGCCTAGAGTTCTAAAACTTTTCAACAAAGTAAAATGATTCTTTTTTAACTCGTCTTTCTCTTTTAACCACCTACAGGATTGGAAGGGTAACTGGTAGACTACCTAAAGAGCTTGCAGATGATGTGGTTGAGTCTGTTTTGGAGTGTTTCAGGTGCAGCATGATATAACAGCAGACCGAGATGTTATGATGTGGCTCAAGTTTTTTTAAACACTTGGTGAGGTATTTTCAATGACATTTCTGTCTTCACATTTTACAGTTTCCTGGAAACAGATAATGCCTGGCATGGGGGCTGCCTGGCTCTTGCAGAGCTTGGCCGAAGAGGACTGCTGCTTCCTTCCCGTCTCTCAGATGGTTGTCTTGCATTTTTTTAAACTATTGTATTCAGTTTGAAAGCTGTTGGATTTAAGTTTTACTTTTCCACTGACAAATTGTAATATCATAGCTATAATCATTGTAGATCCCCTACACCGTACAGTTTCAAAAACATTCATAAGCAAACATAATTCACTTTGTACAAACACTTAATTCAGATACTTCAAGTTTAACAAGATCCTTTATTTTAAAAAATGCCACCACCCAGCTCCATTTAATGATCTATTACATTTTTTGTCAAAACGCACAAAATTCTCAGTGTACAATCTGGGCTGCCTTTTTCTTCCAATCAGTGCTTAATGTTGTACACTAAGAATATTTTGGAATTATCTATATTTACATTTATGCATTAGGCAAATGCTTTTCTCCAAAGCAGCTTACATTAAAGTTGTCAGTTCATGCGTACCCTTGGAATTGATCCCATGACCTCTGAGCTCTAATGACAAGCAATTTTACAGACATAAATAGAATAATAATTGAAGACTTCAATGTAGATGTTGGCCGTCTTCATGTAAAGTCTCTTGAGCATTGCTCCTTTGTATTTGAGTTGCAGCAGTCCACAATTTTGAGATCTCTGAATCAGCAGTTTTGTGACCTCTTTCTTTGAGTTCGAGCAGGTTCTTTGACCTTTGCTCTTTTGGTAGTGTGCCTCAGAGGTCTACTGATTACCCGTTTTTGTCCCAGTGCCTGAGATTTCTGTTTTGGTGTGTCTGGAGTGTCTTTGACAGGGCTCTTGTCTGGGGAAGGAAGACTTTGACTGTTCTGGGCCTCAGTTTTTTCTTGTTGGCCAATAGAAGAGTCATTGATAATGTCCTTTGAGCTAGCTAGCTGACACAAAGCAAAGGCGGCGGTGTGCCTCTGGTCACATGGGTCTATTTCTTGTTCTCTGGGTGGAACAATTGTGCATACCTCAGCATTTATAATGGTTTGTCTTTCTGGAGTTTCAGAGCCTGTGGTGTTGGGCAAGGCTTGGTTGTTGGACTGTACCCTGAGGCAGAGGTTGAGCGGTGCCTCGTCCTGACTACTTTCTGAATCATAATGGAGCTCTCGGTCAGGGTAGTGGTGTGTCATGTTGCTGGATACGGCCCAGTCCCTCTTGGAAAGGTTAAGAGGAACTGGCTCCTCCTCAGTTTCTTCATCTTCCTTTTCTGATGAACTCTCACTGCTTCTTGCGGAAGCTGTGGTTTGTGGTTCATTCCTAGAAAGATAAGACAAGATACCAATGTTTTTTTTCCAATTATGTAAAGAATAGCATAATCATTCATTTGTTTGTGGGCAACCTAACCAGATATTATTTTGTTTGATTGTGATGTAAAGTGTTACATAGAGTTAACCTACCTCTCTTTCTTTTGTAACATGTTCTCTTGAGTTTGTCCACGTGATTTCTTGGGTAAGATTTCAGTTGCTGTAGTTGCCCCTGGATCAGCATACTGTGATTGATTGACTGGGAGTGACTCCCCATGAGAAGCATGTCTAAATGTAACAGGGATCCGCTGGGTTACATCTGCAGTACTAGGCCTGTCTGGAGACCCGGAGGCGGCACACCCTTCTAAAGGACTCTGGCGAGTACCTTTGTCTACTGTACTGTGCTCCTGGAAAGCCCTGTCCTCAGGAAGTCTGCCGTAAGAGTCAGGATGAGATAGGGGTACTAGATGCTCTCCGTACTCGCGAGGATACAATCTGTTGCTATACACATCCAGAGGAAGATACCTGGTTCTCTGTAAGGACATGGACAATTCAGGGTGCTGGTAGAGGCTGTAGGGTAGCGGTGGACCTGGGATAATAGAATGGCCGTATCTGTAGTGATAAGGATGGAGAAGGGAAGTATTAGGTGGGACCAAAGGTGATGGAACCAGAGGTCTCTGGGTCTCTCGAGGTGTGAGTTGGTAGGCTGGGGTGTTTGCTTGGCTGTGTGAGTAGGGTGTGTAGAGAGAATGCAAGGGCCTCTCAGGTACCATGTATGAAGGATAGTCTGGTATTAGAGGAAGAAGAGGTGCTGTGGAAGCAGGTGGAACCCATGGTGCCATTTGGTGGTAAAACTGAGGAATGGCTGAAGATGATTGATCATCTTTGTGTGGAGACCGAGAGAGAGCTTTGCTTTCACATGTTCGTGCAACCGGTGAGAAAGCTGAAGATATTTTGTTCTGTCCAATGTCCATGTCCGCATTTTTGTCCCTGTTCTCACGGATTGACTCAGGGACATATTTAGTGACCTCCTTGATGGGACTTTCAGGCTTTTCTCTTGTTCCCTTAGCCATCTCCTCTTGTTCAACCTTGTCGTTGATCCTTTCTGTTGGTTTGCTGGCTTCATCTTCTAGGGGAGGCTCTTTACTCTTGTGGTTGAAGGGAAAATTATGCTGGGAAGCTCTGGGTGTTTTCCCAGTCTGTTCCATGCGCTGAGACACCAGAGAGATGGAGTTTTTGCACAGGTTATACTTCATGTGGTTGAAGAGATGAGACTTGATGTTGCAGGTGAAGGGACACTGGAAGCACTGATATTTGAAAGGTTTGCCAGGAGGGCGGGGAATGTAATGGGGTTTTTTCGGTTTTCTTCCCTGGAGAGTGTCCATGCTGGTGCAGATGTTCAAATCCAATGCTGCGTGGTTTGTCTTCCTTATCTGGCAACAGAATTAATAATAATAATAATTAACCATTCTACCACACCCTGGAGCAAAGCGTCAATTGTTTGTTGGGTCAGAAAGGTAGTGACCCAATAAAAAGAAAGTTTTCAACTTGGCTATAGCTGTTCTGTATTGTTTGTCGGCCTGTGTGTTAGCATGACATGCTCTAGCTGCGCTGCCGAAGCCAGGGTAGGCCTGTAGGAACATGCTCCCCTTTTTAAAACCTGATGGCGTGGGAAACCGCATACACCTGTTTCCCATGACCTTACCTGCAGGATACAAACTCCAGACATTTAAAAATTGATCTCACTTACACTGTAAATGTAGAGAAGCTACCAGAGCTATTGGAATGATATTTCAACTGTTATAACATCTGTAAACAACTGGACTGCTTCAGTACTTGGAGGAAATTACTTTGACAATTCTGCACTACAATCAGGATACGTAATGGTCCGGTAAGTGTGCAAAGATTTTGAGGCCTGAAGGTTTGTATTGGGAAGCAGAAGATTGAAGAAAGAGATTGCCAGGCAAGTTATGCAGAAAATGACTCCGCCTTAAGGAACCTGTTTGTCACAAGCTGTCGCAAGAAGTGGTGGCTCAGGTTTTGGCTCCTATGTTTCATATAAAACCGCTCCCTCCTCAAGGCACAAATTAAAAGGATTTTTGTATTGTGAAATTTCATTTTGCGTTTTATGTTTTGTTTCCTTGTTTTTTGGTTCTTAGTCATTCTTCTGTGGGTACACCGATATCTTGTTATTTCAGCATAATAAGAGATTTTGGATTTCTTTGGTTATTAAGAGATAGACTGAGTATTATGTGTATATGTACAACCACATGGCAAATACTTTAGAATATTTTCTACCAGATGTAGTCTAGCAGGTGCATCTATAGTCAGCACTTTAGATCTACCCCTGAAACACCTGCTACGAAGTACATCAGCAATTCAGCCTTTACAAATGCTAAAAGTACATGTGAGCAGCAATAAGAAAAGTTGCCATTAGAAATTGCGGCCTTACCTGTATTTAGACTCGACGTTTGGGATGTTGGATGTATTGTCGATGAATGTATGTCCACAGCGGACCTCCTGAATCATATGATGGTCCCACAGTGGAACAGTTTGACTGATGTTGTTGTCCTTGAGAGCGGGTGTCTGTTCGTTTAGGTGCTCCGTCTAGTTTCTGATGAGTCTGATGAGTCTCTCACTTTCTCTCTGAGGTGTTGACTCTGTGGGGTGGAGTCTATGCCCAATCAGTAGAGCCCTGAGGCAGCATCAATGTGCCTGACATTAGGCAAGCCCCAAGCCATGATACGTTGCTAGTTTGCCTCCTCTCTCACCTGCTAGTGAGAATCCACATGGATGAGAAGCCAGACAAGACTGTTTGTGGCTTTTGTTTGCCTGAATAGTTGAATTAGCCCAGGAGTGGTAGAGTTAGGTGTGAAGCAGGTTTGAGGATGTTGTCAGAGGGGTGTGGAGATATTGAGGACAACCAGTGAGATTTGCATGAATCCAAATGTGCGCTGCGCCTGATATGAAGTGTCTTTCAGCATGGTTATGAAAATGCAGTTATTTTTCACCAGATCTGGATCTTATTTTAATGTAACTAAATTGAATGGTAGATTACCTGCAGGATACAAACTCCAGACATTTAAAAATTGATCTCACTTACACTGTAAATGTAGAGAAGCTACCAGAGCTATTGGAATGATATTTCATCTGTTATAACATCTGTAAACAACTGGACTGCTTCAGTACTTGGAGGAAATTACTTTGACAATTCTGCACTACAATCAGGATACCTAATGGTCCGGTAAGTGTGCAAAGATTTTGAGGCCTGAAGGTTTGTATTGGGAAGCAGAAGATTGAAGAAAGAGATTGCCAGGCAAGTTATGCAGAAAATGACTCCGCCTTAAGGAACCTGTTTGTCACAAGCTGTCGCAAGAAGTGGTGGCTCAGGTTTTGGCTCCTATGTTTCATATAAAACCGCTCCCTCCTCAAGGCACAAATTAAAAGGATTTTTGTATTGTGAAATTTCATTTTGCGTTTTATGTTTTGTTTCCTTGTTTTTTGGTTCTTAGTCATTCTTCTGTGGGTACACCGATATCTTGTTATTTCAGCATAATAAGAGATTTTGGATTTCTTTGGTTATTAAGAGATAGACTGAGTATTATGTGTATATGTACAACCACATGGCAAATACTTTAGAATATTTTCTACCAGATGTAGTCTAGCAGGTGCATCTATAGTCAGCACTTTAGATCTACCCCGAAACACCTGCTACGAAGTACATCAGCAATTCAGCCTTTACAAATGCTAAAAGTACATGTGAGCAGCAATAAGAAAAGTTGCCATTAGAAATTGCGGCCTTACCTGTATTTAGACTCGACGTTTGGGATGTTGGATGTATTGTCGATGAATGTATGTCCACAGCGGACCTCCTGAATCATATGATGGTCCCACAGTGGAACAGTTTGACTGATGTTGTTGTCCTTGAGAGCGGGTGTCTGTTCGTTTAGGTGCTCCGTCTAGTTTCTGATGAGTCTGATGAGTCTCTCACTTTCTCTCTGAGGTGTTGACTCTGTGGGGTGGAGTCTATGCCCAATCAGTAGAGCCCTGAGGCAGCATCAATGTGCCTGACATTAGGCAAGCCCCAAGCCATGATACGTTGCTAGTTTGCCTCCTCTCTCACCTGCTAGTGAGAATCCACATGGATGAGAAGCCAGACAAGACTGTTTGTGGCTTTTGTTTGCCTGAATAGTTGAATTAGCCCAGGAGTGGTAGAGTTAGGTGTGAAGCAGGTTTGAGGATGTTGTCAGAGGGGTGTGGAGATATTGAGGACAACCAGTGAGATTTGCATGAATCCAAATGTGCGCTGCGCCTGATATGAAGTGTCTTTCAGCATGGTTATGAAAATGCAGTTATTTTTGCCAGATCTGGATCTTCGTGTAATTTAACCAAATTGAATGGTAGATTTTAGTGTTGTTTTGAAAAATGGTTGTTTATTTGCATATACAGCATGAATCACAAACTAAATTTCGGCTCCACCTAAGATTTTAGAAGACCTAGTAATGAGGTTCTTCCAAAGGTCAACTATCAATACTCTCTCCCTCTTGTGTGTTTGCACCACTCACATTTTATTATGACTGTTCAATAATCTAAATCACAATTTTATCTAAAAGATTTTTAAGTTTTAAGCAATTAAAACTTTTATGGTTGCATTAAATTGATCGAAAGTGTCTATAAAGACAATTATAATGTTCCAAAAGACTTTCATTTCAAATAAATGCTGTTCTTTTGAACTTTCTATTCATCAAAGAATCCTGAAATCCCGAAGTGTCACATTAAGCAGCACAGCTTTCAACATTGACAATAATAAGAAGAAATTTTTCTTGAGCATCAAATCAGCATATTAGAATGATTTCTGAAGGATCATGTGACACTGAAGAGAGTAGTGATGCTAAAAATTCAGCTTTGCATCACAGAAATAAATTACATTAATTGTAATAATATTGGACAATATTTCTGTTTTAACTGTATTTTGATCAAATAAATGTATATATGAATCTTGAAATATTTTGAATTACAAAACGAATTATTTTTGTGTACTAATATTTTGTCTGTATTCTACAGTGGTGCCTGTGATTCTAAAAGCTCTGACATATGATGAGAAAAGGGGCGCATGCAGTTTTTGCTATCGAATGTACGAGATGCCGCCTGCTACGTGTGCTGGGCTTTCGCCCGAGCCTATGACCCAAGTGAACTGAAGCCTTATGTCAACCAGATTTCCAGGTACAAACCCACCACCACCTCAGCCACTGTGCTTTACTGAGACATTACATGTGTTATTTATGCCATTTATTTAATTGGCTAATTAGTGCTAATATATAGCTTGTCCCATACAGTTTGTGCAGCAGACTGTTTGCTTTAAAAAAACATTTATTTAATATTACTGTTGGCTCTTTTTTCAAAGAGTTAACTTTACTATGTTATTCATTATTTTAAATAGTCCAGTAGATTTCCTGTGTGGTGGTTCAATGGATCAGGTCAAGTTTTAAATGAGAATATATGAAAATACATATATTTTTTCCTCAACCCTTGATGGAAACTGACTCCTGTACGCCCACTATTTATTCAAGCGTTCGGAGTGACCTTTCTTAGATCTTTGTGAAGATGTTTTTGGATGTTCTCCAGGATGAAAGCTCTTTCCACCAGAACCAACTGTGGTGAGAGCTGATCTGATGTCAGTGACGGGTGAAAATAACAGTCCAACCTGGGTGGCTCTGTTGACCTTATGGTTACACTTTCTCTCCAATGAAAATACCTTTTTTTTTGTAAGTTAGGTTAGGTTAGGCTGTGGAATTTGATTAGTGAGGCTGCAGCCCCTATACTGAGGGCTCTTTGTTTTTTAGTCAGCAAGCCGTACAGAATGTGGTAAGGGAATGGACCTTTTTCACCACACTACCTGGTAATTATTTTAAGAAAATTCCTGTCACAGCAAATTATATTTGAAAGAAAACTGCTGTTTGACACAATTCCATCTCAAGAACCGAGTGTTCTATTTTACTTTGTGAACATCTAACATCTTCCAGGAGGAAAGTTAAGGCTTGTATTATAAATCTCCAAAAACGCTCAACAGCCTCTTCTCATACCTGTTCGCCTGGCTGTAGTTATTTACCGCCTTAAAACCAGTTTATACACCTCTCACAGCTCATAACCTCTCCCTACTGAGAATATATAGTGTAGTCTGTTGGTCTAGTAAATTACCAGACTTAAAATGGAGTGAGAAGCAACAACCATAAACTGTACACAGAGAACAAAGAGGAGAAGATACTGCATTACCAAACCTGACAATACATGATAAACCTCGTAAAGCTAATAATTTAGAGAGAAAATTACATTCATATTTCATCCCAAAATCCTTTTTTTTTTTTGTTGTTGAACAGAAAAGGAGAAATTTGAAGAATCTTTACTGAGCTCTTTTTCAAGTTGTCTACTGTAGATTCAAATAATGAAAAAGAAACACAGTAGAAGCTAAATTTTGTAGTCTATATGACTTGTGTGCTTTATATACCAAGTCTTATGAATGCTTTTGTGTGACAGTGAAACCTGAAATATGAATTGGCAGTCTTTATTTCTGCCAAGGGTCTAAAATCAACTGCAATTTCAACAAACATTGACACACAAGTTTCAGTACTGCTTTGATACACATGACTGATTTTGGGGGGAAATCTGCAGAATGGATTTAAAGATGGTAAAATGTGCACATATTTGATGTGGTCAGATTTTATGTTTCACTGTAGCATTAACTATCACCAATCATTGTATTATTATCGCTTAGATTAAATGTTTTTGGATCGAGCCTAGATCTCTCTCTGGTACAAGAAAGCAAACATAAATTAATGGATCTTTTTCAGATAGCTAACATATTTTCTGTGGTGTCCCATGAGAAAGTTGTCTATTTGCTTTAACTGTGGTGCTTGCTTGTGTTATTGCCACTGAGACTTATGGTTAGGGGTTTGCTGTATTTAACCTTGCTGCGTAACTGTATTTTGTAATTCTTCTACTAATTCTGCCGTGTTCTGTTTGTCTGGTGATGTAGTGGTGATTCAGCTCAGCGAAAGAGTTTCATCAGCAGAAAGCATTTTTTCCCTCCCAGGTTCAACAGTAAGCCTTTCAGTCACCATAAAAACATAATGATATTACGAGAATGACAGCTGAAAGATGCTCCGATGGGGGCCCCCCCCTCCCTGTTTGGGACAAGTGTGGGCCTGTGTGTAACTGACTGTGCACTTCAGTTTGTTGGCCCTCCCCGTAACTTCCCTCCTCCCTATCCCCACGGTGCTGCCAGGTTTCGTCTGTTGTCGTGGGTTTCGGTCGCCATTTGGCACCCAGGCTGTAGGCCTGTCGAGTCCTGTTCTAATTTCATCAGCAGTCAAAGGTTGTTTCTATGAGCTTGCTGACGCTTTCAGAAACTGTGTCATTGCATGAAACTACACTATTGTTTTTTTCCTCGATTTTGGAGTGTATATATATATATATATATATATATATATATACATGCACACACACACACACACTTGTAACACACACTTGTAATTAAGTAATTTTATTGTAATTTTTTTTATATATGCATTAAATTCATCGAGTCAAGTGACAGTAAAAACTTTTACATTGTTACAAAGATTTATATTTCCAATAAATGCTGTTCTTTTGAACTTTCTATTCATCAAATAATCCTGAAAAAAATGTATAAGAGTTTCCACAAAAATATTAATCGGCAAAACTGTTTTCAACATTGATAATAATAATAAGTGTTTCTTAGGCAGCAAATCAGCATATTAGAATGATTTCTGAAGGATGTGACTCTGAAACTGGAGTAATGATGATGAAAGTTCAGCTTTAATTGCATTCCATATATTACAATATATATATATAAAAAAAAAAACAGTCATTTTAAATTGTAATACTGTTTCACAATATTACAGATTTACTGTATTTTTGATTAAATAAATGCAACCCTGGTGAACAAAAGAGGCTTTATTCAAAAACATAAAAAAATATTACAGACTCTAAACGTTTGAACTGTAGTGTATATGCAAATATTTACAAAAAAACCAAAACAGATCCTTAAGGATAATAAATCATCTATGGTCCCCTCTGACTTTTGGGACACTTTCACCTAGAGAAGTTCCCTCAAAAAATGATAATTCTGTC
Organism: Sinocyclocheilus rhinocerous; assembly: GCF_001515625.1. Taxonomy (NCBI): domain Eukaryota; kingdom Metazoa; phylum Chordata; class Actinopteri; order Cypriniformes; family Cyprinidae; genus Sinocyclocheilus; species Sinocyclocheilus rhinocerous. The sequence goes on from NW_015650001.1 coordinate 1,346,982, forward strand.
ATTATTTACTCAAACTTGAGTAAATAAACCTGTTTCAAACCTGTATGACTCTTTCTTCAGGGGAACAGAAAAGGAAAAAAAAAACTGGAGAATTTGTATTGGTCGTTTTTTTTTTGTATTGCAATTACAGTAAATGAAGGCTGAAGCTTCAAATAGGATGCAAAAGCACATTCAAATTTGTTAATATTAGTCATGCCTTATATTACATTGATCGGGTCTCCTTTGTGCATTCATGTGAAATAAAAAGTAGCAGTTTCTGGTTGTGAGCGAACTGAATCTTTTCAGCGTGATCGGTTGTGCAGTTTACAAAACAGGTCAAGATTCATTCGAACCTGACTCGAGTTCTTGACTCAGTAACTCAATGATCTGGTTGCAGTGGCTAACAGTCAGTATAGTGAATGTTTTCAGTGAATAAGAACTAGGCCTATTGGTTTGTTCTTCGCATTAAGTTATTGTATGACTTTAAAAGCCTTGGAATAGTATAGTATGCACGACTTCTAGGCCAGTCTAATTTTTAATATTAAAAGCTTCAGTCTCCATTTACTCGAATTGCATTTTTTAGGTTTTTTGTGTTAGATGGAAGAAAGTATGCCAACGGAAGAACTATCGCTTTAAGCTTAAAGTAATTTACAGTGCACAGGCAGCATGTTTCAATGGTTTCCTGATTGTGTAATCTGTAGAAGAATGCAAGACATTATTATAAAACAATAACAGTGACACGTCTTGCTCTGCATGCAGGTTCAGTCTCTGTCCATTTTATGCTGCTCCAGGCCACTATCAGTTGTTCATCGAAACCAGCATGGCCGTGTTAAGCCCGTAGGGTTGTGCGTGTGTATGTTTGTGTACTTCATTCTCCCAGGCTGTGAGTGACGGTGGGAATACCTCGCGGGCACGTTCACACAGCTTGACTGAGGAGGAGGAGTGCTTGAATAAAGGGAAAAGAGTGCAACAGGCTTATGAGGGCACTGAAATGATAGATGAGTTTTGAGATGAGTAGTATACGCTTGTTTGTGATATGCCTCATCACTAGGGGTGAAAGATCTGAAGGTTTAGATGAGTACATGTTTGAGTGAAAGCACTGAATGCGTGTCCCCGCAGGCTCTCAAACTAATGATATCAGTGAATGCCAAGATTTAGGATGCACAAAAAATGTAACAGTTGTCCTAATTAATTTGTTGTTGTCATTATATATATGTGTATCACTAATAATTTCCATTTGCCTGTACTTTCACAGGGCACTTGTCATCGCAACTGTATTTGACAGGAACGTCACCTGCAGAAAGGTCGCCTCTGTGAGTGAGTTTATCCTGAAAAACTCTTTAAAAACTCTTTAAAGCTGAAGTGTGTAAACATTTGGGAATTGGTTACTAAGTGTGAGTACAAACGCTCGATCTATCTTTCATTAGTCAGAAAAGAAGGTAGTTCAACCCTAAACTGCAAGCATTGGTTGAGTCAGTGTTACAACAGTTTCACACCACAAGTTTGATTTATTTTTTATTTAACCTTTATTTAACCAGAAAAGACTCTCTGACATTAAAAATCTCTTTCACAGGAGTGTCCTGGCCAAAATGGGCAGCAATACAATCAGCTTCATCACAATTTTACACAACACAAACAAACTAAGAACACTTAAAACAATTACATATAATTGGGTCATCTTCCATTTGCCGAATAACTTCAAATTTTGTAATTTCAATTTCGATTGAAGAAGATTCCAGTCAGACGGAGCTGCATAAATAAAAGCCTTCTTACCTAGTGCACGGCAAATAAGATTGTGAGCTGCATCCTGTTTCTGATGTTGAAGACTATCATTTGCTAACATAGGGCCCTATGAAATTACAATTTATTTTAATTTCTTATTTTTTTCCTAAATTCCATTTTTTCTTTTCCCCCAAATTCAATTTTTTTTTCCATTAAAATTTTTCTGGACTCCTTTTTAATGGTTAAATGAAATGTTACTACTCAGAAAACATGCCTAATTAACAAAATAATGAAACTTATACTATTTAACATCAATTTGTTAAAAGTTTAAGAAATAAATCTTGGAAAAATTAAATAGGTTTTATTTTTTTTTCTCTCTTTTTTTTATTTTTTTATTGTTACCAAATTCTGTGTTTAAGCATGTCTAATTATTTGAATGCATAAACACAACTTAAAGGGGTCCTATTATGCTTTTTCACTTTTTTAATTTTAGTCAGTGTGTGTGTAGTATAGACGGTAAAAAAAGTCAACAAAAACCACGCGTCTGCGCCATTCATTCACACACACAGAGACACGCAGAACATGCAGAGTTCATAGTTAAACAGTATTTTTGTTTTGTAATATTCTCAGAAACTGGTCCATACCATGATTTGATTTAGGTGTACCTACTTTTCATTAATTCAATCAATCTTTAACAAATTCCGTGACATTCTGTGTTATACAGTAAATGCCATTTTTATGATTGGATTCCGCATTTGTAAGCAAAAGTAAGGAACATCATTAGCTTTTGGAAGTAATATCTTTCAAATTTGGTATATGATGAAAATGTTTGCACAGTGCAACCTCTGGATAGGAGAAAGTATTATAACAGAAAACAAATGACACACTTCAGCTTTAATTTCACATAATGTTACTGCATACATAAGAAATTACAGGGAACTTAATGTTTGCATCCTTTTCTCTGTTTCTAGGCTGCATTCCAAGAGAATGTGGGCAGACAGGTACAACGAAAGAGAATACACTTACATAAACACCACTCAGATCCATTATAAACACCTGCACTGATCTGTAGTGATTTTGTGAAGCCTGCTGAGTCTGTGTATCTCTAATCTGATCCTCGGAGTTATCCTGTCTCCACAGGGCACCTTCCCCCATGGCATAGACATTCTTACAGCGGTGGACTACTTCACGGTCGGTAACCTGAATAACTACTTAACTATCAGGTAAGGAGTAAGAAGGTGACAATGTGTGACTAAGAGCTGTTTTGGCATGTGTAATTGAACCCAATTGTTCTTCATAGTACACTCTGCTAACATTGCAGCAGCAGGTAGATCAGTCATACACCCCAATTCTCAGAACACTCAGTCACGGTATGTTTTGAATGCATCGATGAGTGAAGCAGCGGTTACGTTGTCGTGTCTTATGTCCCACCCTACAGAAAAATGTCACCATTTGATTGTGACACCTTAATGTATTAAAAGAGTAATGTGAAAAATGCTAGCCTTAGGGAGCAAAGAACCATACTCAAGGCTGTGAGAACCATCAAAATGTTGCTTTAGCTTGGATTGGTTCACCCCAAAATTAAAATTTTCCTGAAAAATACTCACCCTCAGGAGTTTGTTTCTTCATTGGAACAGATTTGGAGAAATTTAGCATTATATCACTTGCTCACCAATGGATCCTCTGCAGTGAATGGGTGCCGTCAGAATGAGAGTCCAAACAGCTGATAAAAACACACGTAATCCACACATCTCCAGGCAATCAGTTAATGTCTTATGAAGCAAAAAGCTGCGTGTTTGTAAGAAACAGATTCACTTTTAATGTATTTTAAAGTTTATTTTCATTTAAGCTGAGACCACCTCATTCAAGAGATTTTGGACTGATTATTTTTTGTTATAGATCTGAGCATGATTGGCATGTTTGTATATGCCTAAACAAACAAAACTAAGGGGAAAAAAACGTGCTAGGTTCAGAGGAAAAAAAAAACAAATCTCCAAACGAGCCTCCAAATGCACTAATATATGACCATCCACATACATATGTACACAAATACATTATGAACAACTCACAACAGTTGTTATTGACATATGTGTCCTAAAGTAGCAAAATCAGCCTGTTGATTTCTAAAAGTCAAGAGGGTTTTGATGGAAAATGGCTGTGTAAAACAAATTTACGATTGTTGTTTTTTTTCCCCAGTGTCTACATTGCTGGTTTTGAGGAATACACCAAACCCTTAATTGGCCACTTGGCGGCTATGAAAGTCAATCACTGGGATGGGTAAGTATATGTGTGCTGTTTCATGTGGATTCTTTGGTTTTATATTTTTAACTGAGGCTGTATTTGCTTTTATCAGGGTGATCTGGCCACAAAAGCCCTGCACAATCTAACTGTCCGGGCTCCTGAATACATGGCCAACACTGGTGAGAACAGCTCCATATGTCTGTTAATATATGCCTAAACTCAACACATCTCCTTCACCTCTACACAAAAAGACCAAGTGAAATTTTGTGGCATCTTGTCTTTCTTGATGATTTCAGTTTTACCCCAGCTGCTGCCCATGGCCACAGGCATGGATTTATTATTTATTTACACAGCGCTTTCGAATCGCTCTCGCGGTTTATGTCGTACACTGATCATTCTGCGCAGCGGCGCTTCAAGTCGAACACACCTAATGGCGGAGGGAGGCGAGACACGAGTGCGAGTAATTAAAAATGCTCCAACTACTTTAAAAGCCGACATCTGGGCACATTCCGGCTTTTATGAACAACCTGGTAATCACAACCTGGAGAAGACACACGCTGTGTGTAAATCATGTCACGCACAATAAAACATTCAGGGGGTAATTCCACTAACTTGAGAAACCACGTCAGGTACAGTTCATATATCTGACTGCTTGTATTTATTGACAAAATTGTATACATGTGAAGTAAAATTGAAAATTGAGGATGCAGTGCATCGTCAATGCATTGTGATGCATCATGATATCGAATTGAACCGAAACGATGACATGATAATCGTAACCGAACCGTGAGACCAGTGTAGGTTTACACCCCTATGGAGATAAAAATCAAATGGAATTAAATGGTAAATTTATGTGAGACTCATTGGGAATTGATTTGATTCAAAGTGGAAATTTTGCCATTTTTAAAACTAATGACATATAAAGTTTAGAGATCTGTTTTGTCCAGTGTCTTAAGAATTAGTGGATTAGTAAACAGAAAAAAAAATATGTTTAAGACATTACAGATGTCTCTGAATAATTCACGTTACAATGCAACAAAACAGAGACCCAGTTATTGCCTTTTTACACCCTGATCTGGTTTTCTCTCGTCGGTTTTGTTTCAGTCTGTGGCCTCATTGAAAAGCTCTCTCTCTCCAAGATGCCTTTTGAAGATGACCCAGTTATCAGTGAGTCAACCAAACCTCTTTACATTTGCATTAAAAAAAATATTTTATAATTTTAACTGCTGTATTTTGATGTTTGCTTGGGTTTTTGTTTTGCTATTTTAATTAAAGTGACTCTTATTTTATTACATCTCAGTTTTTGCTCCATCGGTGACAGAAATGGAGAAAAAAACCTAGGGAGAAACCAGGTTCAGTTGGGGGGGGGGGGCAATTCTCCTCTGGCCAGTGGTATTGTGGTACTCAAAGCTCAAAATGAAGGTTCTGCTTGGGTACTGACAGCTGTGAATATTAGCAGGGCCGTCCTTTGGGTGGTGCAACTGGTGCGGTTGCACCTTGCCTCGTGCTTTGACCGACGAATGGAACCCACCCTGGAATGCGATTGCAACCGGACCGAGGGGGCCCCGCTCCCTACCTCGCACCGGGCCCCGCGTCAGCTAAGGATGGCCCTGAATATTAGTATTGTAGATTTACTGTTCTGTAAAATAATAATAATAAATAAATTTAAAATAATAATTTATTATTATTATCAACATCATAATTAAAATGTATATTATGTTAGTTAGTTAATTTCATTAAATTATAAAAATTTATCAAACATATAAAGAAAAGTTTTACTATAGTAATACTATTGTATTGTAAAAAATATATAATAATAATAAAGTAATAATAATAATAGATGTTATTGTCATTACAATATTGCATTAAATTATAAGAATTAAACAAAAATATATAAAAATAAATAAATATATGTTATATATACAAAAATAAATATCACTATAGTAATACTATTGTTAAAACAATATTATTACAATATAATAATAATAATAATAATAATAATAATCATCTAATAATAATCATTGCTCTTTTGTTGATTTTTTTTATTGCTTCCATTGTCCTCATTTGTAAGTCGCTTTGGATAAAAGTATCTGCTAAAGGACTAAATGTAAGTGTAAATTATTATTATTATTATTTAGTTTTATTAGTTTGGTTCATTTTATTATTTAATAAAATTAAAATGTTGTATTATTATTATTATTATTATTATGTTCTCATTATATAATGATGAGTTGAATCAGTTTAATGTAGCCATTTAATGTGATTAATGCAGTAAAATTTAGGCAATAAATAAAATAATGTGCAAAGAGTCTTAAGTATATAATTAATCTAATTATCTTACTAATTATGTCATTTAATCTATTTAGTTATTGATAGTTTCATTATATCGTCATTATATAGTTTCATTTCATTATATTGATCTTTTTAGATTTGGCTGATTGTAAATGTTACTCACTTTGCCCGGAAGTGTACTTTTAAATGTAACACTAAACATTTTGTTTGCCACTGCCCTCCGGCCTTGCCCTCGCTGCCCCACGAGTGACGCATTCCTCACATTCCCCACAGGTGCCTCCAGGCACAACAAACCTTCAGCATGATGCTGGAAGTGTCAACAAACAACATGTGCATAATGCCTTCGTGACTAACGAAGTGTCATCAAATATTTGAAGCATCTTTTTGTGTGCTTGTGTTTCTCTGAAAGCAGTTGGACAGTCACGGTGTAGCTCTGACTCTTCGCTCTCGTTCTGTTTCAGGGTGAGAGTGGCAGCAATGAGCAGCCATATGGATGTGACCCTGCTGGTGGTGGCGTCTGCTCCAGAGCTCCTCTCCTCTGACCTGTGAGACACTGTCAATCTTGCTTAAAGGGAGAGTTCACCCAAAATAGAAAACTAGGTCATGACTTCTATGGTATTTTTTTTTCATATTATGGAAGTTGATGGCTACCGGTTGCCAGCATTCTTCAAAATATCTTCTTTATGCAGTTTTGGAACAACTTGAGGTGAGTAAATGACGACACTATTTTCACTTTTGGGTGAATTAACCCTTTAAATTTAGTTGCAGTAAGCGTAATGCACCATTGCAGACCGCTCACAGATATTTCTCTCGTATTGTGTAGAGTTCAGCATATGATGTGTTGCCTGGCTCAGCAGGCTGCAGAGAAGATCGACTGCAACGGAGCCCACGCCGGCACCGGTTTCCTGTGTCTGCTTCACAGCACAGACCCCGCAGTACCTCACATTCCCCACCGGGAGGAACTACTGAGCATCTTCCCTCCGTGAGTGCCACAGGGGTGTAATCGTACTTGGGAGTGTGTTAAAGGGGTCATATGATGCGATTTCAAGTTTTCCTTTCTCTTTGGAGTGTTACAAGCTGATTGTGCATAGATAAGATCCCTGAAGTTGCAAAGACTAAAGTCTCAAAACCAAAGAGATATTCTTTATCAAAGTTAAGACTCTGCCACGCCCCCCTAAACTAGTTGTACTAACACACCTTACAGCTCACTTCAAATCACTGTATTTAGGATATGCAAAAATGTGTGCGGCTGCGTATTTTGATACTAACGCCATAATACTAACAAGCGAATTGAACAGATCTGGCCAAAACATCATTTATGCTTGATGCATCCACCCAAGCGTTAGGGTTTACTTGCCGAAAGTAACATCATCACTTTGTTTGTGGCGGCAGCAGCAATTTAATTGGCTGAATTTGAGGAAAATAGAAAATGTACCTATATACCAAACTTTTTCTGCACTAGAGAATCAATTGCTTGTTATAGCTAATCAGTTGCATTGAAATGTTCAATTTATACAGTTTTTCGACGTACGTTGATAGCCCAAGTATAATCAATAATTAATTGAGAATTACATTTTTGATCACACTTTATTTTAAGGTCAAATTATCGCCATTAAAAAAAACAATAACTATGACTTTTGCCTCAATAAACTCCTAATTTGCTGCTTATTAATAGTTAGTAAGGTAGTTGTTAAGTTTAGGTATTGGGTAGTATTAGAATATGTTCATGCAGAATATGTGTTTTATACGTACTAATAAACAGCCTGTATGTTAATAATAGGCACGCTAATAAGCAACTAGTTAATAGTGAGAATTGGTCTCTAAACTAAAGTGTTACCAATTGTATTTTTTTGGCAGATTTAAAATGTTACTAAATTTGTCCAAAGCTTTATGTTTAACTGTAAAATGTTAACAAAACGGCTGCTATTTAAATTCTGTAATATATTTCCTATAAAATACAACAATAAAGATTGTCCACCGTTGACCCTAGCATTAGAAACTTCATTTAGTTTTCCATTTTTATTTTTGGGTCTATTGTAGTTCTAATTTCGTAATATTTTTAGTTCACTATTTATTTTATTTTTGATTTGTATACCACATTAATATAATATTTTAGTATTTTCTTTTTACCTAATAGTATAGTTTGCTCTAGAAAGGTTTCTGCAGGTCTTAAACAGTCTTAATTCTCCTTTTACAAATGAAATCTATATATTTTTTTTCAGTTCAAATATTTAAACATCCTTAAATCAAGACTTAATGTAAAAGGAAGATAGTTATGAAGATAATTTGATAGTTTGAAGATAGTAGAAGTCTTTTTTTCTGAGAAATTAAACAAAATAAAGTGAGTTTATGCTTAAAACATGAACAAGTATCTGTCAGCGGGGTCTAAAAACTTGAACTCCTTTTGAATGAAGTTGATTTATCTGACTCTATTGACTGATTTGTTTCATAAACTCAATTTCACAGAATACAAGACTCCTCTCTGTCATTTCGCTTCTCAGTGTATCTTAATTTAAAAATCTGTAGATATTTGCACTGGAAAACAAGAAGAACATCACATTTTTGCGGTGTGATCAGAAGGTACAGTAAAAGTAATTTCCATATTCTAGTTAAGCTTTGTGTGTGTGTGTGTGTGTGTGCGCGTTTTTGTGACAAATGAGGACATAAATTTGTATAATGACAAGGGTATGACATAGGTATTACAAGGAGAAGGTGACTTTTCAGGACATTACCCCATGTCCCCACTTTTCAAAACGCATATAAATCACACAGAATGGAGTGTATTGAAAATCTGAAATAGCACAAAGTTTCCTGTGAGGGGTAAATGAAAAAGTAATGTAAATCCGTTATAAGTTGTATTTTTAAACAGCTGCTAATACAACTCATTGTGTGCTTCTTACTTTTAGAGAACTTACTGATATAGTGTGTTCCCTTCGATTTTAATAGGATGATTAAGATCAAGATAATAAGTGCTATTCTGAAGTAGAATTAAGGGCTTCAAATCCTGAATCTCTATGACTGTGTATCTGATTGTAAAAAAAATAATAATAATAAAAAATATTTGCCATAAAATAAAGCAGGAGATTTGTTCAGTGATTAAAGGTTGGTCTAATTTATTCAATGTAAAGCACAAATTAACTATTAATGCTTTTTGTGTCCTTTATTCTGGTGTGGGAGTCTGTTGTTTTGTTCACGTATATTGTTTGTTTGTATATTGGCATCTCCCTACATCTCTCTGCACCTCTGGGTTGCGTGCAACAGATCAAATGCGTCAGGCATTAACTTGGCTTACATTATGTCATTAAATCTGGGAGGTGCTCTTTTGCAGTGAAGTTTCTGGAAAGTACATATTTTTATTTTCACTGCTTACAGTTTTAACTGTAGTTGAATAAGAGACCCATCCCAAATGCTTCACACATGTTTATCTCTGACCTCTGTTTTTTTTTCTTTTCAGATGGGCCGTAGAGAGACGGGAAACTCCCTGAACTGGAACGCTGCATCACAGGCCTTTCCTCACATCACGCAGCTTCTGCGGCTGCATCAGTACCAGTACCACACGCTCCTGGGCCTCACTGTGTCTGTGAGTGGCCTCACTGAATCTACAGTAGGTTGCACCACATAAACACAAGCATTAAAGCAGCACTATGTAACTTTTGGCGCTCTAGCGGTTAATAAACAGAACTGCACACATCCCGCGGAAGAACATTCCAACCGGAGCTACTTCTCTAAGTTTATGTCTATGGCGATTCACGCAGGTGTGTGTTACTCCGCAGCGGTGACGACCCGACCAGGCTACAATAGTTCAAATATAAGTACTTATTATAAGGGTACCATAGTGATTCGGAATAAGACAAAAACGCGGTTTGGAAGATGAATTCATGATGTACTCGCTCATTATATACATTTTGCAAATTTTGAACACAGAAAAAGTTACATAGTGCTGCTTTAAAACACAATTCACCCTCAGTCGCCACTTTTTTCCCTTTTGAGGCTTAAAGCGTAATTTGTTATAAACAGAAATGTAACCTTTATAAAGGTTAAAACAGACAGTCTAAAATACGTTTTTCAGTTGCACTTTAGAATATCACTTTAGTTCTATAAATTAATAATTTAATGAGTTAAAGTTCATTCAAGTTAATTTTAATCGAATGACAGTCCTATTGTAAACAATAACAAACATTGTTACAACACCTCTGTGAAATAGTCTCAAACGTTTGTGCAGTAAAAATTTCTGTTTGTGCTGCTTTGGTTTTTTAGATATTTATTGGTCATTCTGAGGTCACTCAGCCCCCCACATGCTCCAGATTTACCCCAAATAGTCTTGTTTGTGCTTCGTTTGTGCTGGTTTGTAGCGGTAGTATTTTCGTTTTTGCTACTGTCTTTTTTTTTTTACAGTTGAAGCAATAAGGCAAAATTCAAACGGCAAACCAAATCACATGAAATAGTTGCAGTCACTTAATTATTAGTAGCCTACTTCACAGAGGTTATGAACAACACATAATACAATAATTTGTTAATAAATAATTAGTTGTTCATTCCAAAAAAAGAAAGAAAGAAAGAACATGTAAATGTTTTATTTACAGTGTTAGTGAGAAATTTGGCTCACCATAGCTGCATTTAACTGATCAGCAATACCTTGAAATATTATTACAATTATAAAATAAGTGTTTTCAGTTAACATATATTTTAAAGTGTAATTTATTCCTGTGATCAAAGCTGAATTTTCAGCATCATTACTCATCAAGTTTAAAACAGTTGTGCTGCATCATTTTTTATGAAAACCATACTTTTTTCAGGATTCTTTGATGAATAGTAAGTTCAAATGAAACAGCATTTATTTGAAATCTAAATCTTTTTTTTAACTATAAATGTCTTTACTGTCACCTTTTGATCAAGTGAATGCATCCTTGCTGTAAAAACATATTTGTTTCTTTAATAATAATAATAATAATAATACATTTGATAAAAATGCATCTACTCATTGGAGCCCCTGGAATGCGTTTCACAGACCCCTGGTTGAAAATCTTGATTAAAAATAAATCTACAACATAGCCAGAGCACAGCCATCAGTATATCCATATGAGGCAAACAGTGAGGTCACAGAAATGGATCAATTAGAATCAATTGCATGGTGATAAAAGACTCAGCAGTGACCAACAGAGGGAGCCGTCAACACTCTGTTCTCCAAAGAGTCTGTCTGTAGTGACCGTGGTCAGGAGTGTGAATAGTTTCAGGGAAATTGAGACTATTAGACCATGTTGTATTACTTCGCATTGCTTCATTTCAGACTTGCAAGAATTGCAACACAAAAGTGGTCCGCTATTTTGGGTTTTCGAAAATAAGCTGGTGTTGAAACGCTTTGGTGTTTTAAGAAAATTCCTGACATGTGTTTGAATAAACTGAAATGTTGCCACAAATGCAAGTCTATGCCCATCCTGGCCTCAAAGTGCACAGGGTGTAAACGGCTTTGAGGCAAAACCACAGCTCCTCCAGTGGGCCAGGATTCATTCGAAACAAATTTAGCTGGAACAGAGCAAGCGGATTGGCACCGTGTCCCTTCACATTTGCACTCATGCTTTCGGTGGTGCCTGAGGGCCCCTGGAGGGATCTCCAGCTCATACACTGGATCATTTCCTTTCTCCTTTACTCTTTAAGGTTTCTTCTTTTTTTTAAGCATTTTCCTATACTTTTCTTGTTTTTTCCTGTTTTGTTAGCTGCTGTTATTTTTTCCCTCATTTATACAATACCATTCAAAATGGTCGATAACATTTTTTTTTTGTTTTGTTTACATTTTAATTGTAACTTTTTTTTTTCAACTTTTAATTTTTTACTTTTTTTACGTTTTGAAAGGTCTCTTGCTGCCCACCAAGACTGCATTTATTTACGATCAAAATCACAGCAAAAACGGTAATATTGTGTAATATTATTTGGATTTAAAATAGCTGTTTTTAATTTGAATATATATTTTAAATGTAATTTATTCCTGTGACGTAAAGCTGTATTTTCATCATCATTACTCCAGTCTTCACTGTCACATGATCCTTCAGAAATCATTCTGATTTGCTGCTCAAGAAACATTTTTTTATTATTATCTATGTTGATATTTTTTGTAGAAACTATAAATAACAACAACAAAAATCTAATATTCAAATGGTAGTGTAAATATTTTTTCACTATTATTATTATTACACATAATAACACAGTATTTGCACATTTAAACCATAATTAACATATTAATGTATTTGCACTATATAGGTCAATGACATGACACTTTTTTTCTTTTACAGGGATAAATTCTCAAATATTTTAAAAAGGCAAAACAGATAATGCAGATCAACCAAATACAGGGGGAAAACTCACAAAAAATTAGTTATCAAATAAATATCAGGTAGTTTGACCTTATAAAACAGCAAGGTTAGTTCAGGTTGTAAAATCTTATTTCTATATATAAAGTGTGGTAGATGTAGATTTTCGTTCTCCATCTTTCCTTTGTTCCACTTTGTTAGTGTTTTAGGCTCAGTGCCTGTTGGGAGAGCATGATATTAAGCCCTTTTGTTATTTATAGCCACCAGTGTTTGTTGATGAAGAAAAAATAATGTGAAGGCCTTTAACAGGAGCTTTGCGCATAGTAAATGTCAACTCATCTGCCAACTGGACCTATAAATGAGTCTTCCCCCCCCCCACCCCCCCCC
>NW_015650001.1:1359960-1389158 GCF_001515625.1 Sinocyclocheilus rhinocerous
GCAGAGTTTTGATTCGAGCCACAGTAGAGGTTACGCTGTCACCTTCAGCCTGGAACTGTGTGATCTCTCTCTGAGCCATATCTGCTGCAGAAATGAGCAGTTCTCACAGACTGGATGCTGAATGATGGAGCTTCACTCTGAAGCTCTGCTCCCTCTGGATCACACAGCAGAGTTTGGACTGATACCGCACATGATCGTGCCCCATCTGACCCCTCACACACACAATAACCCACTGCTGCAGGGGAGTCGTACATAATAATGAATATTTTATTACTTTATAATTCGTTCTTTATCAATGCATTTGCAAGATAAAACTTTATTTAAATGCCATGTTTTGTATAAATGTGGCATGGAAGGCACATGTGCAGCACCTTACAGTACAGTACTAAAAAAATGTGAGTTTACATGATTAATTGTGCAAACAAATACACAGAGTAAGACCTTTTAGTTAGGTTTAACATCCTGAAAAGGGTACAAAATAGGCTAAAATCTTTATTTTACGATATCCAAAAACAACCAACCAACATTCTTCATGTTATATGCAAGATTCCACAAAACAGTTGTGAGGTACAAAATAGCACGCACTTGAACATTTCTCATTTCTCATTATCAGTCACATAAAACTAGATGAGGTGCTGCTAGTGGCAATCTTGACTTATTTGGTGCCCTAAGAGATTAAAAACACTTAAAACAACAAATTAAAAATTGTTTTTGGGCTTTTTTCACAAATTATAACTTCTATATGTAAATACAAGACCAGGTAGTTTAGTATTTCAGTTTTTAAAAAAAAATTATTTAAGTGGGACATGGGTTTAAATCTTAACATAATTATTTTTAATGAACCAAAAGCAAGCAAAACATCAACTTTACTTGACAGACGATGCTCATAATGGGTTTTCTTTTTATGGTAAAGAGCCATTTGTTCATTTTTCTCCATGAAATGAGGATGGGTAGATGATAACAGACTTTTCCATTTAAAGATGATCATCTAATAAGAATATGACTCATTTAGAGTGAATAAATGTAGATGTGTGAATGAGTGATTTCTGTCATGGCATAAAAAATAAACTTTAATATATATATTTTTTTGTAATTTGAATATAAAATAATTTGTAATTGAATAACTATAATTAATATTATAAATACATTTATTTTGTTAACAAAGTCTATTCATAAATACAAATGGTCACACTTTAGTTTGGGGACTAATTATATCTATTAACTAACTATTAACTGTGACTTTTCCCTCAATAAACTCCTAATTTGCTGCTTATTAATAGTTACTAAGGTAGTTGTTAAGTTTAGTTATTGGTACGATTAAGGGATCTAAAATATGTTTATGCAGAATAAAGCATTAATATGTGCTATTTAAGTACTAAACAGCGAATATGCTAGTAATATTAATGCTAATAAACAACTAGTTCATAGTGAAAATTGGTCCCTAAACAAAATTTTTACCATACAAATAATAATTATTAAATCATTAATATAACAGTCTGTCACTACTGAGACCTGTGTGTGTGTCTGCAGGTGCGTTATTCCTCTCAGTCTTTATTCGAGTACCTGAAGAGCATTCAGCAGGATGTCACAGCGCTTCAGCAGTTTGGAGACACGCTGTTACGCATCTTCAGAGATGACCTGCGCAATGACAGGCACAACTGCACTGCAAAACACGACATAGCCACAAAACAAATGCATGGAGGAAGAGGTGGGCAGTATGACCAAAACCTTTAATCACAGTATGGGTAATATTGCATCTTGGTAATGGTATATATGCTTGGAAATCCAACACAAAATGCTTTATATTAGTGCTGTCAAATGATTAATCGTGATTAATCGCATCCAAACCGGTAAAGAACACTGGCATTGTAGGCTACTCTCCCAGGAAATAGTCCTCGTCCTCCATAAAATGCGCTGGACACATCGGAGTATTTGGGTTGAACTGTTCTGGAACAGTGTTGTAAATACAACTTAACCACTGATTTCTAGCATCTGTGTGTTTACTGTATATATACATAATAAATATACACAGTACACACACATATTGTCACGCCCCTGGACTCTTTGTGTTGTGACAGAAGGACCAACCCGTCAAACCAGGTGCGAGAGCCGGCGACAGTGCCCACCACGAGGGAGCAAGCCGTGGACGGTGTGAGCGCGGAGAGGAGCTCCGACTGTCACGCCCCTGGACTCTTTGTGTTGTGTTTTCCCTCCCCAGGTGTGCCGTGTTCCCTTTTAATTAGTCATTCCTTGCACCTGTGTTTTCCCAATCACCCAGTGTTTAAAAGCCCCAGTCCTTTCAGTTAGTGTTTGTCGGTCCTCGAACGTCATTCCATGTGTTCCTGGGTCTCCTACGTTCCCCCGTGTGATCATTAAAGACTGTGAATTGAAGTTATCTCCGTGTTTCCTCGTTCCTCGCTCCTTGCCTCCCGAGAATTGTGACACATATATTATGTAAACAAGAACCTTTATTTTGGATGTGATTAATCGTTTGACAGCACTAATTTATACATACTTCCAACTGCTTTATATATTAAATAGCAATGTGGTAATGTCTATTTTTGGCTTTTTTTGGAACTTGATGGCTGCAAACTAAATGATAAGATTATATTTTATATTTATTTTGATTCGCTTCCAGAATTTCTGTACCTTTGCTGAAGATGGTGGTCCAACTCCTGGCTAACAGCTGCTTTGACCTCTTCGCCGGCGAAGAGAGGTGAGCGTGGGAAAGCCCAGTGTACATTACTGCCTCCCTTGGCTCAGATACACAAACCATCCAGAGCTCGGCAGGAGAGATGATATCATGACAGAAATACACAGAAAGAACCTTTGGGAGAGCTTAAGGTGAGCCCGGCCAAGTCATGTGTTGAAATGAGGAGGCTGAGGGTGGATGTGTGTGTTGGTTTATTTTATTCCGATGCAATTTCTCTGTTTTCAGTCATCCATTCTGTGGAGAGCTGCTGTCGCTCTGTAAAGAGGAAATCAAGAAGTCCAAAGATGTCCAAAAGTTGTTGTCAAGTATTGCTGTGTAAGTTGCATTTCCAACACTCTGCAGAGATATGGGTCCATGACAAGTTGGGTGTCCACCTTGGAAATAATCAAAATTTTTATAATAATTGTAAACATTTTTAAAATACATTTGATAAAATATCATATGTTTTGTTAATACTAGTGGTGTCAAAATTAGCGCGTTAATGCATGCGATTAATTTTTTCAGTTTAACGCGTTAAAAATATTTAACGCAATTAACGCAGGGGCGGGGCTAGGGTTGGCCACCCCACTCACAACTGCTGCTTGTCACTTTTTCTCTTGACAAGAAGTGCATTTATTCAGTCGCAGAACAACGTTTCAGACGCGCGCTCCACTTCACTTTAGCGCCGGGCGTGAGTCAAACGAGCGTGGAAACGGTACTGTGCTCGCAGCGCTTGCTCTTCAATTGCACGCACAAAGGTGTCGGCGCGCGCTGTAGCCTGTATCCTTTCATATCAAAGCGCAATAAACTACGTGCATGCAATGCCGTGGTCAGTTAAGTCATGAAGTTACCAAAAATACGATTAAAGCTGCCTTAAAACTGTGCATGCATGTAATATATTTTATATGAGTCACATTTAAGAACATGTCTCTGAAATGGTTTTCAAAACTGTCCTAGAGCAGCCAGCACTGTCTCACTCATCTAACGCACCCGATTTAACTCGTCAGCTCATTAATGGAGACTTTAAGACCTGAAGTGGGTCAAAGAAATAGCAGCCAAAACAATAACCAGCTGCCGTGATGTCTATTAATCAAAGGACAAAGAAAAAAAAGAGGAAAAAGGAACTTTTATAGCTTTAAGGATTCATCTATATTTAATGTAGAATTTAGTGTTTGATAACTTCAATTTCAATTTCTGTATATTTCTGCTGAAGGGCAGAAGTAAATATGACATTTATTATAATGGGTTTATGTGAAGATTGTTTTAAGTTCACTTAAATTAGAAGTTATTCTTTAAAGTCTAATAAATGTTAAAATTGATAGCTCTTAAATATACTGTAATGTTGAATGGCTATAGTCAGTGGTTAAATATTGGTGGGGGGGCAATTTTATAGAGACATCAGTAGTATTGGTATCATTGATCATTCAGTCATAAAAAAAGATGACATTAAACAAATATAAAAAAATATACTGTCTTTATGTTGTTTGTACATTAATTTGAAGATTGAATGTGAAATTATTGCAATACAAAAGTATATTTAAAAACTTTAATGTTAGGTGGGATTAATCACGATTAATTTCAGAAAAATGTGCGATTTTACTAGTTAATTTTTTTTAAATTGATTGACAGCACTAGTTAATAAATGTAAATAATTGTTGAAGTGTTTGTATTGAACAATTATTCATTTAAATATTATGTTAAACATATGTAGATAAATAATTTGTATCAGTTCCTCATCACCTCATACATTTATAAACGTTTTAAACTAAACTAATTGCCTTTATAATTTATTTTCACATCAAATGTGTTTATTCATCAATGTTTAATACAAAATTTCTTCTGCTATCAGAAACACATTTTTTAAACTCCATTTTACTCGAATCTTTGTTTTCAAACATTTTTGATTAATGTCAAGTGTTTGGTCTCCTAATCGGGCACAGAAACCATCAGTTACCAGAAAATGTGTTAAAAATCTGATTAATGTGGCTTTCTCAAAAAATATGAAGACTGGCTAGATCTGGTTGTTCACATGCTGGAATGCGCAATACGGGCTGCAATAGCAACTGAAATAGATGAGCTGTCATAATAGCCCCTTTCACACATATAGACTTTACTGGGAAATTACCATTAAGAACAGGACCTTTTCAAAAATAACGGTAAATTTGTTCAGACAGTTTACTGGTATGAGAAGTTGTAACATTAGCAGTAAATTGCAGAATGAAGATTACCGGTATGAGAAAGTATGAGTTCAGAACGCGCTGGCGTAAGACGTCTACTCCGGGCCAATTCAGAGCCATTGAAATTCAAACTTCAACGGCTCTGGGCCAATCGTAACATTCTGACGCATTTACTCCGCACTTCGGTTCGGTTTGAAGTCGTGTCATGTGATGTCTCTGGGCCAAAAGCGCTGCATGAATGTGAACGTTTGACACAAAAATAAAAACAAGAAACACACTGATCATGTTTACCCCTCCATGTTTACAACCACAACGCTGGGAGGTGCGGGTGCGGTAATTTCCTTCATATGAGGTCATTTCTGGTTAATGATGTCACAGAATTTACCAGTATTTTGAAACGGATGTGTGAATGGTGCTTTACTGGTAAAAATACGGAACATTGTTGCAGTGTGAACAGCACATTTGTGTATTTACCGGCATGTGTTGTATTTTGTATTTAAAGTCGTTCCGGTAATTTATGGCAGTTTACTGGTATTACCGTTTGAAAGGGGCTATTGATAATACAGGTCAACGATTAGTAATAATACAATAACACATGTATGTTTAATGGGGGATGTGTGTGTACAGTTCAAAATATATGTAATGGATTTTGAAGTAATGGCTGCTATCAATAAATCACATTTTAAAATAAATTCATATAGAAAACCATTATTTTAAATTGTAATAATTTTTCACAATATTACTGGGTGTTTTTTTTTTTTGCCAGTTTGAAGATCTCAGTTTTAAATGGTAGTCAAAATGTATAATGGTTTTGCTGGAAATATAAAATTAAGTAACATTATAAATGCTGTAATGAATTTAATTTGCTTGTTATATGACCAGTAGGTTTCATAAAGACCATTAGGTTTGCTAAAGAATATTTAAACTAATTTTGCTATCCCTTCTTGTCTTGCAACTCATGAAAACGAGAGAGTTATAATTTAAAAAGCATCTCATATTTAAATTTCATTAGGAAATTACTTTACCTTTGATAAGTTGCATTCACTAAAGATTCAGTTCAGTGAATCAGTTCAGGCTGTTCAACAAATATAAGTCTCTGATAAATATTTATAAATCACAGTATTTTTCCATTTTTCCATGCAAAGAAATTAAATAAATGTCAGTAGATTGAAATTGAGATTAAATTAGTTCCCCTTCAGGAACTCGAGCTATGGGAACGCCTCCAGCATGACCACTCTCTGAATCACGTGTGTAATCAGTCCAATGGATGGGCGAGACGTCACGGGTGGGTGACGTAGCGACCAGGAAGTATAAAAGCACGTGCGGTGAAACCGGCGTCAGCTTTCTGTCATTCAGCAAGCGCTCTGTGTGTGTGTCAGTCTTATTTGGTGTTGTCTGTCCATTATCACTCTTTATTTTACCAATACGAGTGTAGACAAACATACGGCGAGAGCCGGCAGCATCTCAGGCTGTGTGTTCTTCCCTGCCCGCGCTACATTTCGGGTAGGGATACACACAGTTTGTGTGTTGTCTGCTTGGGAGCAAAACATGCAGAGTCAGCTCTCGAGGGATTGCATTGCGAGCGTTTGTCACTGCGTATGCTTGCTCTTCGAGGGCTCTCTTTGAGGAGGGAGTCTTCACCGGCGTTTCTCGCGGCGCCGACCCCGCTTTCGCCGAGGCGGAGCGGCGGCTGTGCCTGTCTTCCTCCGAGGAGGTTGATGAGGGCGTCGATGAGCTCACCAGTTGCACAAGCATTATGTATATACTATTATGAGCAGCATTTACTGGGGAGCGGAGCTCGCGCAGTCAGCTCTCGGAAATAAGGGGCATATTGTGCTTCTCCCCGCTGAACGCTCTGCTCCCGCCGGGCACGCTCATTAATGAAAATGGCATTATACATACTTTATTATTCATGCAACACTGTGTTAAAAATCAGTTTCAAAATGCATAACAGAAGATGTGACAAGCATGATGAATCATCAACACACTGTTTTCTTAAGTGGACCAGTGTTTGTGCAGGCAGATCCAATCTGAGGTGCATAAGGTTAACATAAGTATTTAAAATACTTATATTTTAAATACTTCCTAGCAGATGACACGGGTCTGAGGACCGTCATTTTTAGAGAAGATTTCAGCTATGAGGGTCCTGATGCTATGGCTCAGGACCTCGGAGGGCAGGCCCCTCTGGGTTGTAGGTAGAAGACATTTTGACACACACTTTCACACTGAATGGTTTCTCTGTGGAAATATCAAAACAGTCTATCATTGCTATTCTGTCCAAAGGACTCCACAAACTAGTGAGGCATAATTTTGTGCCTGTCACAGTTGTCTAAAACAGTGTTTGTGCAGGCAGATCCAATCTGAGGTGTAACATAAGTATGTCTTTGGCCAGGCCCAGGTGGATTTGTTTGCGACTCGCATGACATCGCACTGTCCCCTCTGGTTCTCTCTAAGTCCTCCAGCTCCACTGGGGCTGGATGCCATGGTACAGACGTGGCCGAGGCTTCGTCTGTACACCTTTCCCCCGAATTGTTCTGCTCCCGGGAGTTCTGGAGAGAGTGCACTGGAACGAGGTCAGTCGACTGCAAGACAGTGGCC
The DNA here is from genome assembly GCF_001515625.1 of Sinocyclocheilus rhinocerous. Lineage (NCBI taxonomy): Eukaryota > Metazoa > Chordata > Actinopteri > Cypriniformes > Cyprinidae > Sinocyclocheilus > Sinocyclocheilus rhinocerous. The sequence continues at coordinate 1,367,428 of NW_015650001.1, forward strand.
CCGTTCTGGCCGGGCCGAGTATGGTTCTCGGACCTGATTTCTCTCCTCGATGGCGCTCCATGGGAGATTCCCGTCAGGAGAGATCTCCTCTCACAGGCGGAGGGCAATGCCAGTTTTCGTCCTTAATGTGTAGGTGCTCAAATGCATAATATCATTTTAAAGTGGTGCCTTTATTTTATATTTAGTGCATTTATCTTCTCTTTTATTTGTTTGTTTCGGACTTCACCCCAATAAATCCATTCCCAGCTGACGGCCTCTTTGCACTGCATTCTTTGTAGACGTCAGGGACAGTGTCCATATGTCCTCCCTGCTGTCAGATAATGTTGTCCATCTAATTGTATCCGACCTGTCATCATTAAATTCTCAAGTAAAATGTCTTGGAGCTCAGTGATTTTTTTTTTTTTATTATGATTTCCCAGAACAAAGACTTGTGGTGGCTCTAAACCACAGAGTTAAGCTTACTTTACAGCACTGTAGAAACAACCTAGTTGCGTAGTGATTCTCTGTTTAAGTGCATTTATAGAAATATTGCAAATCACTGGCGTCATTATTTTAAATGATTTTTCATGTGTGGATCATGGCATTTCTTTCAGAGGCATATGAGTTGGAGGGTCCACTATAAATTCCAGATCCAATTCTAGAGGTGCCTTATCCATATCCCACTTCAACAAAAATTTAAGAAATGATTCACCCAAAAATTCAAAAGATTCTGTCATAATTTACTCACCTTCATGATATTTGAGTCAACAAGTTGAACTAGAAAACAGATCAGCAAACGAATCAGTCTTTTGAGGCTGTGCTTTTCAATAAACCTGTTGAGACTGGTCACACATCTGATTCATTCTCCAATCTTATTCCAATTTACTGACTCCGGTCATTATACTTTTAGGGTGGATTTTTGATAATTTGAAAGCTTTCTGATACTTTAATGGTGCATTTTTGTTCTATTTGGAACTAATGAACTGTTGCGTAATGGAAAAAGCTGCATCAAGATTATTTGAAATACTTTTGTTCCACAAAAGAATTCATATGGGTGTGGAGAGACATTAGGGTGAGCAAATAATGACAATGTTTTGGGACAACTATTTCTTTACGCCCATCTCATATTTGTTTCAAAATACTACTGCTGCCTTTTGGCTCTCATATTCACACTTTCAAATTGATAATTGGGTTTCGAGGGAACATTGGTGCACAGGGACCTGTAGGTAGATTACTTTTTTCTCTCACACTCTCAAACAATTAATTCCCCCACTTAGTTCCCTTCCATCCCAGCCAACACAACAGCTTTCCAGACAAGCAACTTAGTAATGAAACTCAATCTAATCCACCTCATTATACTCCAGAGAAAGTGTTAACATTTACAGGAGAGGAAGCCCTGGCAGTGGACAGATGCAGCTTGGCAAGGTCATTCCAGTCCTGTCTTCCTCTGGCGGCGTGTATCCGAGTGGTTGATGTCTGACTGTGGGCCGGACGAGGAAGCCTGGCACTCTCTCACACTCAGCCCAACCCACCTCGCCTCTCACTCTGGGCACAGGCTTTACTGGAGCTTAGAGAAGAACCCACATGGTCTCAAAATACACAACAGCACTCCTGGCTAAAACAAAGGTCTGATTGTTGAGTTGAAGCATTTGGTGGATGGGGTCTCATTCTTTTAGAGAAGCACAGTAGATGAAGTAGTTCGATTTAGATTACTGCCCATTGGGTAATCAGGATTTGGACTTGAGTGTGTCCTTGCATTCCCCCTGAACTTTCGGTAGTATTTGTCTTTTCTTCTAAGGAATCATTTTGGAATCATTTACTCATCTGCATGCCATTCTGTATTGTTTTCTTACATCAAACACAAAGAGATGTTGTCCATTTGTTTTTTTTCCATACAACAAAAATGGACCTTGGCATTGCTAGACCTGGTGCTAGCAATGCCAAGGTCATGGGTTCGATTCCCAGGAAATGCATGAATTGATCAAATGCATGCTGTACCTTGAATGCAATAATGCAATGAAAAAGTGCTAAATGCATAAATGTACAGTAAATGTCTTCTGATGTTATATTAAAGTTATAATTTAGGATGGCTTTGTTTGAGGAACAGAATATGCGGTTGGAACAACATGAACCATTAAATGACAATGAAACACTTAAAGGTTACACCCAAAAATGAACATCCTGTCATCATTTACTCACCTTATGTCATTCCAAACCTGTATGACTTACTTCTGGGAAACACAAAAGAAGATATTTTGAAGAATTCCGGTATCCAAACAATTTTGGTGACCATTGATTTCCATTGTATGGACAAAAAAACACTTTCACTTTCTTAAAATATATTTTGTGTTTGACAGAAGAAATAAAGTCATGTGGGGTTGGAACTTTATGATTGTGAATGAATGATGACAAATCTTTCTTTTTTGGGTGAACCATCACTTCAACTTTTAATAACCTGGTTAGGTCATCATGACTATGCCTTGTTGCGTTTAAAAGTTGGTTATGCTTTTAATGGAGAAGCAGATTCAAATTTAAACTATTATTAAGGCTACGCAGTTGTGCAAGTATGTACCGGGGTAATAATAGGTCCTGGAAAAACCACTGGGCATTTTCCAATTAAAAAGGCCAGATTGGGTTTTCGTACAATAATGTAATGTATGAAGACATTTTCGGTAATACCATTATAAATAGCACCAGTTAAGCCGATTAGGTTTTGTGAAACTATCCCCTATGCACAGGGAGCCTCCATAGTCATAGTCTCCACAGAAGCAAAGGGCCTCTGTTACTAAACCAGTCTGTCCTCCTAAAATAAAGGACAGTTGTGCTTAAATTGTCTGGGTGGAGACCAGGGACACCATTACATGATGTCCTTGATGAGTGTCTCCATCTAAATTGCATCTATTACATATATACATTTAGCAGATGCTTTTATCCAAAGCGACTTACAGTGCATTCAGGATATACATTTTTTTTTTACCAGTATGTGTGTTCCCTGGGAATTGAGCCCATGACCTTTTGCACTGCTAACGCAATGCTCTACCACTGACCCACAGGAACACATATGTATGATGTATATACAGTGGGTACGGAAAGTATTCAGACCCCCTTAAATGATGTAGAGACAATGTAGTGAAAATTACTTCCACCCTCCAGACAAGGTGCAACGCAATTTTCCAGTGACGAGTAATTTGTCTCTCCACAGTGAAAACGAAAATGTTACTTGCGCAACATGATCCCAGCAAAACACAACATTTGATTAAGTTAAGGGATATTGGACCAATGAGGTTGCAAAATGTGTGGAACACCACAGAAATAAGAACTGGCAGACTTAAAGGCCAGTCACACGACTCTTTTCATTCCATTGACTTCCGCATGTCCTGATTTTGCTGAGTTAAATGTGTTCCTAGGTCATTTTGTTGACCCTGGAACAACATTTTAATCCAAAAATGTAGTCTTTTCCATATCCCTACCCCTAAACCTAACCTTAACCATGAGTAATCCCTAAAATCAGTGGAAATGATAGATGAATGACACTGATGTGCAAGCACCAAACACAGATTGTAAGCCTAAACTTCACAAAAACTATAAACTGGTTCTTCAAATATGATTGGTTAATCACAATGTTGTTCCAGGGTCAACAAAGATGTTGATCCAGGAACATGTCGCACTTGGTAAAATCAGGTTCTGCATTGACTTCCATTAATACGCATACAAATGCGGGAGACAGGAAGTGCAAGCTTGTGTGAATTTTGGTGACCCCAAAATCCCCATTTCTACCCTGCAAACGTTTATCATGTGAAGATGTATAACCAATAGAAGACTGATATAGCCTCTAAGCAGAACACAAATTAATCTAAAGCATTGCAATAAGATGAAGTAGATTACATATTTAAACATTTTGGATGTATTATATGTAATTTTTTTTTGTTTGTTTTTTTTGGCACAATTTTTTTGTGTAGTGTGATTGTGGTTCAGAGGTCCAGAAAGACTTATGGTGACATTCTTCGTTCATCACTTAGGGGTAAAAAAATAACATTTTGACGTTGTTGGATGAATATTTAAATATTGTAGGCTATGTGCTTTCTTTCTTAACACCGAACACGCAATAAAAAATGACAGCTGTGAGAAAAGAGCAGTTAAGAAAGCATCTACATCTTAAGGATCATGTGAATATCTTTGCACCAGATCCTACCCTGCAAACGTTTATCATGTGAAGATGTATAATCAAAAGACTGATATAGCCTCTAAGCAGAACACAAATTAATCTAAAGCATTGCAATAAGATGAAGTAGATTACATATTTAAACATTTTGGATGTATTATATGTAATTTTTTTTTGTTTGTTTTTTTTGGCACAATTTTTTTGTGTAGTGTGATTGTGGTTCAGAGGTCCAGAAAGACTTATGGTGACATTCTTCGTTCATCACTTAGGGGTAAAAAAATAACATTTTGACGTTGTTGGATGAATATTTAAATATTGTAGGCTATGTGCTTTCTTTCTTAACACCGAACACGCAATAAAAAATGACAGCTGTGAGAAAAGAGCAGTTAAGAAAGCATCTACATCTTAAGGATCATGTGAATATCTTTGCACCAGATCTGCAATTTGGCACTCCAGACAATTACAGTCTTGTCAAGTTTATTTATACGTATTTATAATGTCATATATTTTTGCAATTACAGTCCACAGCTGTACATGCAAATTTGTTGCTGCCGTAAAGCAATTCGCCGTTTTTCGCTGGATTTCGTACCGCTCACCAAAGATACTAACAGAACTAACATTTGTAGAGAAAGAAAGAATCAGAAGCCATTCGCCTTATTAGAAGTCAGTGTACCATCAGAATGATTTTGAAACCACATTTCAAGGTAAATAAATCAACAAGTAAAACTTAAGATACAGTTGCTTTAATTAAGAAAACGGAAATGTTATAATTACAATACCAGTTTCAACTATAAAGCAGTTCTCCAGCAAATTCATAAATGTTCTGACATTTATGACAACAGCTTCAATTTGCATTGAAGAGAAAGTTTGTATCACTTCTTCCTATCAAATCGCATCGGTTTAGGACTGATTCTGATTTTTATTAAACACTGTCATTGTTAAAAATGTTATGTGCAAAGGCAACGCCGCAGTCTCCATACACCTTACGCAAACCCTGGATGTTTAGTTAGTATGAAGATTCACCTTCTCCACTTCAACCTTTTCTAATTCGAATTTAATTAAATTTGAGGGGAGCGAGATGGAAAGATCTGTTAGTAATTCTGAGACGTGTGCGTTTTTATCTGGCTGGTTTTCTGGAATAGCGAGGGGCTCTGCTACAGTGCTGAGAGTAAGGAAGAATGCTAATAATTCTGAAAGGCTTACAGTTGGCCGACAGTAGCCATGGCGATGGCTCCCGTACAATGGAGGCCTTTTAAAGAGGCCAATAGGGAGGGGGGCCGTTCTCATCCATGGTGATATTGCGACAGGGCACTTTCCACTCTCCCCTGAGCTGTTTGTTATAGGATTAGCTGCCGCCCATAGTGATCTGCCCTATTCTGAGGTTAAAGTCTCTCTTTTTATAGTGTTTTAATAAAGTTCAAGCTATGAACCTGCTCTCTTTACAAGAAAGGAGCTTTAACTGCTTAGATTCATGTTGACTGTATGGCCAAAATGTATAGATACCTATACGTGCATAAGCAGTTGGTTATCCATAACCACTTCAACTCCTCTGGGAAAGCTTTTTTTTTTTTTTTTAGTTCTCTTCATAAGAATAAGTACATCCTATGTTGCATTGCATCTTTGTAACTGCACCTCTGAGAGTTACGTACACGTATGAATGAATAACAGCTTTCATCTCTGCACCACGTGGCCGATTCAGCTGTCACATCACACAAAGGCCAAGGCAAGTACTAGGAGAAAGAAATATGTGTAGCCGAAACACATTTCTTCTCTACTCTGCTCCTCTAGACCTTGTGAGTTTGATTATGATCTACTTTCATTTAGTTGTGTTTTTGGAAAGAACAATGTGCCCTCTTGTAGGGAGCTGAGTTTGCAGCATGCGTCTCAGAAACATCATTCCAAGAAGAGGCCTTTTCGAATTTCTTCTTAAGATGTCTTGTCCAGGACAAGAACAGCATGTCTAATTAAACCGCATTCTCAGTTATCCATCATATTCAATTACATCACCAAAATACACCCTACCATCATGCTGGTTAAGTGCATATGAGTAATATGAGTAATTTTATATCATGCCAACATTACAGTCTCACAGTATACTTAAGTAAGCTGGAAGTTCCTATATACTGTACTATATACTATACTGTATATATACTATATATATATATACTATATTTTGTTGCAGTCTTGAGCATAAGATACTTCTCCACAAAAAAAAAGAATGGTTAGACTGGTTAAACACTATATATACAGTATATTTATGTAATCAAGTATGTATGAATGATTTCTGAAGGATCATGTGACACTGAAGACTGGAGTAATGATGCTGAAAATACAGCTTTACATCACAGGTTTAAATTGCATTTTAAAATATATTCAAATAGAAAACAGTTATTTTAAATTGTAATAATATTTCACAATATTACCATGTTTATACTGTATTTTTGATCAAATAAATGCAGCCTTGGTTGAGCATAAAAAACATTACGAAATCTTAATTTTTCCAAACTGTTGACCCATTTTATTAAAAATAAGACTATATTATTTATGTATTTCTTTCTCTTTTTTGAGTAACATGATATAGTAGCTTGCTTGATGTCACTTTTGACATGTTTGGATTTCTTGAAATATATGATATATTGAAAATTTCACATTTTCATTTGTGAAATATAGTCTTGTTGGCTTCACAGACCCACTGTTGTGTCGTGATATTTTTAATGTTGGCTGAAATATTCTTTATTCTTGTTCTTGGTGGATAATCAATTGAATTAATGTTCTGTGTTTCCAGGATAAATCGAGACAAACTGAATTGAAAAAAATAAAATAAAACAGTTCACAATAATGTTTTACGGAGCATGAGCAGATGTTCCACTTTTGTGGTGTACTCTGTGTGTAATGATATTCTTGCACATATCCAAATGATGATTTCCACATGGGACATTCATTTTTAATTTGCTATGTTTATTTCAGCAGTTTCTAATAGGAACCATCTCTTCTGTATCTCATTAAATAGAAGGGTTGGACAGTGAGTCATAAATCCAGCCCTGTTGGACACAGCCCTAGGTAACTGCATATGTGGGGCCCTTTATAACATCGTTATAAATATGTGGGACGTTTAATTACGCCCAGGTGGAACTACAGCACACGAGTCCTGGAGCTCCTAACACATGGTGAGAGAGAAATGACACCCTGTGCTCATTAACGTCTCCTGGCCACAGACCGGCTGGTGAGTCCTTCGTGATAATGACCAGGATTTTATGGAGAGAAGCTGTGGAGGGTCTGCAGTTAATAGACCTCGACTCTCGTTAAGGTAGCTGCTTTTTTGAGACAAAATTGAGAGGAGTAGAGCACATCCAAAATGTGCGGGCATTTTAGAGAAATGTTTACAGTATGAGTTTCGTCTGAGCTCATTGTTTTAATAAATCATGGCAGCTGTCTGCGTTAATAAAATTCAAAGGTCAGTAAAAGAGGAAAATAACATCTTATCTCACACAGAGTTAAGAAACCACTTTATTAAAGAGATAATTTACCAAAAACATGAAAAGCTAGCTGAGCGAACTGTGAGAGAATCGTGATTCCATAACAGCACTGTTATAATACCAACGAGCCATTGTTTGTTTTCAGATAGGGATTTCTGTTTCTAAAAGATCATGTTTTCAGATCTCATGCCCCGTGTGTGGTGCAATAGGAGTCTACAGGAAATGTTTTTAAGAAAATAGATAAAGTCTTGCCCGTTCATCATCGTGTTACCATCTATCAATGCTAGCAGACTCCGTGACTCAAACAAGAGGACCCAGTGCCAAACACGTGGCTCGCTTCTAGATAAATATCTGTGGACATCCGCAGATACTTCATTTGCGAAAATATAGAGGCCCCAGAAAAGGTATCTTTCTGTGAGGATGGCCGAATAATGTAATTTTATTATTGAAATACCAGATATGTTGTAATTATATGATTACAGTAGAAATAGCAGAGATGCTATAATTATGATTATGACAGCTGATGCAGTCGTTCTCCAGAAAACCACAGTCCTTATATCTTTCCAAAAGCCTTAATGAACAGTTTGAGAGGCATGCGCTCCCTGCCTTAGAAATTGGCATGTTGTTGTTAGGAATTATAGTAATTTGGGGACGGAGGCTGCTGGATCGCATTGGGAATGTGGGCTAATTGCTACGTCGTGTGCTTTTATAGACCACAGGTTAATGGGTAGTCCGTTTTTATATAGCGTGTGCGGAGGGGCGCCTATAGATCATCTTGCTAATTGACTTGAGAGGTCAGATTCGGTTGCTGACATGCGGTTGATGTCGAATCTAGACTAGCTAATGAGGTCATACATTAGTTTAATTGACATGTTTTAGCTGTATTGTTTTTTTGTTTGTTTGTTTTTTCAGGTTAGCAATGTGTTGTTCTCACACCTTTTTTTTGTACTTTTGTTTACGCACATCTGAACTGAAATACAATCAGACAATTCAGTCATCATTTACTCATCTTGTTCCAAACTTGTTTGACTTTCTTCTGTGGAGAAAATAGGAGAAATTCTGAAGCTACTAGTTGGTTGTTTCCATATAACAACCAACTTTAAAAATGCATAAGCATCATAAAAGTAAAAGTAGTCCAGTAGTCCGGTAGTGTAATTGCATAAGAAAGCAATTTGGTAACACTTTACAATAAGGTTCCATTTGTAAACATTAGTTAACCTGAACTATAAATGAAAAATATTTCTAAAGCAATTTTAATTTTACCATTGATAAATACTTTATTATAATTAAAAGTTGTATGCTATTTTTTAGATAGATCTGATTCTACATGAACTAATGAAGAACAGTTTCAAGTAACATTAACAAAAAATAATAAATACTGTAACAAATGTTTTGCTCGTTGTTAATGTTAGTGAATGCATTAGCTAACTTTAAAGGTGCATTAGCTAACTTTAAAGGGGTCATATGATGCGATTTCAAGTTTTCCTTTCTCTTTGGAGTGTTACAAGCTGATTGTGCATAGATAAGATCCCTGAAGTTGCAAAGACTAAAGTCTCAAAACCAAAGAGATATTCTTTATCAAAGTTAAGACTCTGCCACATTTCCGACGCGTGCTTGCAGACTGCGCTTGTCGGAAGGCGGGACTTTGTAGAAAACGAAGCGTTTGAGAGAGGCGGGGCATAGAGGACCTACAATAATGTACAGTATTTGAAAAATAATGTGTTTTTTGAACATTAAAACATGTCAACATATTCTGTTACACCAAATACACAAAATAATGATCTTTAAAAAAGCATCATATGACCACTTTAACCACCGAGACCTTATTGTAAAGTGTTTCTAGCTATTCTTATTCTTTTCGGTCATACAGGATTGACTTAATGACATTTACTCAAGGACATGAATAACAGAACTTTTATTTTTGGGTGAACTGTCCCTTTAAAATCAGCGTCATTATGCCTAGTGTCATAACACCCATGCTGTTGGTGTTTGATTGAGCAGGGATGTTTATGTTTGCATTATTCCACATATGTTCTATCTTATCATGTTAAAATAGATTAGCTACTGAATCCTGTGCTGGTAAATGAATACTGTGGCTTCCCGTATCTTTGTCCTCTTTGAATCTGTGGGCTTGCCTTCTGATAAAGTAGACTGCCCCCAATTAGACTCTCATTTCCTTGTCACTCTCTGTCTGAAGTTACCAGATTCCTCTCAGAAGTGTGTGTGTGTGTGTGTGTGTGTGTGTGTCAGATATTCCAGGAAGAGTAAGTCCAGAAACATATTTTACGCAAGCACATAAATGCTGACGAGATTGCATTGCAAGTGTTGAATCCCACGTATTGTGTGTTCTTGTGATATCTGTTTGTTAAGTTGTGTCATATATCGAATATTGTTGCTGGTCCAGGTCTTTACTCCATTTCAAGTTTGGATACTACCTTACAGCCGTTTGCGAGCGCTACCCATGTGTAGAACACCTGCAAGAACTCTCTGTGTACACTAGTCTCGGAGTTAACGGTGTCCCGACACCAATATTTCAACAATTCAGAAAAGATGAATTACTGTCTGGCCAAGAGAGTTTTCGGTATGGAGATAAAGCTTAGGATCATAATTTTTGTCAGACAGAACAGCCATATTAAAGGGATAGTTCATCCTATGAATGAAAATTCTGTTATTAATTACCCTCACGTCGTTCCAAACCCGTAAGACCTTCGTTCATCTTCGGAACACAAATTAAGATATTTTTGATGAAATCCGAGAGCTTTCGGACCCTGCATAGACAGCAACGGAACTACCACGTTCAAGACCAAGAAAGGTAGTAAGGACATTGTTAAAATAGTCCATGTGACATCAGTGGTTCAACCGTAATTTTATGAAAAATGGGCTACAAGAATACTTTTTGTGCGCAAAGAAAACAAAAATTATGACTATATTCAAACATTTCTTCTCTTCTGTGAGTCTTCGACGCGCATTCACGAGAATACCTCAACGCATGCGTGTGCATTCCTCTGATTGAAAACAAGCCGCAGCGCATCCGGGTTCTACATCAGAAGCAGCACCACACGCATGCGTCAGAAAGCTCTTGGATTTCATCAAAAATATCTTAATTTGTGTTCCGAAGATGAACAAAGGTCTTATGGGTTTTGAACAACATGAAGGTGAGTAATTAATGACAGCATTTTCATTTTTTAAGCTACACGTAAAGCAGGGACTGTTTTAAATGATTGCATTTGTGGGGCTTCCAAAAAATGTACAAAAAAGTTTTGTTGAATTGTACAAAATGTATTTCTGATTTTGTTTTTTGTTGAAATCTGAAATGATCTCATCATTTAGACTTCTGAAGAAAACACAAAAAGAACTGCATTTTTCCCCCATATATTTTTAAGTAATAGCCAAATTGTTAATGGCACCATTAAGGATCCCCAGTTATGAACTGCAGTCTGAGACATTTTGGGAAACACAATGGAATGTGAAATCAAGCTTGAATTGGCTAAGAAGCTTCTGCAAAATATGCTTTGGCATATTATTTCTGCTCTTTCACCACATCCCAAAGATGCCCGGTTGGATTTACTTCCAGTGATTGTAGAGGCCACTGGGTACACTGAACTGAACTCATTGTCATGTTCTAATGATTTCTATCAACAAAAGCTGAACCTCTTGACCTTCTTGCGTTTGTTTATTAAGTTGCTTTTGAGAACTGAGCTGCTGACGATTGGCTAGTTGCATATTTGCAACTGACAGCTATGCCTACTAAATTGCCCACTGAGTGTCTATTCTAATTCAGTTCTATATTATCATTCAATTCGAAACTGCCGGACCATCGGACCGCATAATCTGGCTCTAGAGCATGCATGCAACCTGAAAATAGCAACCCTCTCTTGGCATTTCCTTGAATCCTTTGGCAGAAGCCTACGGAGCCAAAAATGCTAAGATTGACCTCCCTCATCCCGTGCCAACCTGCCATGACCTCACCCTGTGACTGACATTAAGAATGTTTTTTTGTATCTTCTCAGGACTTTTTCTTCCAGTGCTGTTTGTTCTTTGCCTAAGAGAACTTTCGTCATTGGTGTAACATGACTGGGGCTTCTGTCAACGTTCGACCCTTTTTGTGACTGCGTTTGGCTCAGGAGGGTTTCCGTGTGTTTTAGTGGTGACCTCATAAGGATGGCTCAGGCTTCAGAGCCTGTCTGGCTCTTGTCCAGAATGAGCTCATCACCAAAACAACAGCCAGCTGGTGATGAGGCCGTTGCTCCCCTGACCCTTGTCTGCTCTTTGCGTCCTCTAGTGTGTTTTGAACCTTATTGGGAGCGTGGTGTCAGCCTTCGCACTCTTCCCACCCCTTCTAAGAGTCTGTTTCTCACTGAGCCAACGGCTGCCAGACTGTCCTCTGGCGCCTGGCTGAGCAGCGGTTGAGCCAGTGCTCTGCGATGAGTCCCGTAGAGGGAGGACAAATAGTTTGGTCTGGCCTAACTCCAGCACTGAGCATCCAGAGACGCAAGGGTCAGTTCATCTTTTGGGGTGGTCCACTGAGAGTGTGTTGTCCTCAGATGCAGATAAAAGGAGGATGTTGTACTTAACTTTTGTGGTGTTTTTCTAAATTGCAGTGAAGTGCCTTTCATGGTAAGTCCACTCTATCTGTCTAGACTTTCCTTGCGTCTTGGGAGTAGGAACACAGATGGAATGCCATGCATCATAATCGTGATTCCCTGTCACATCCAATGAAGACGAATGAGGCTGGTCTGGTATTATGTTGTATGCGGATTTGACAGTGTGCTATGGTATGTCTGCTGTGGAGCGCTATTGAATTACTACTATTACATCTCAACCAGAAACGGTCGCCTAAGGTCGGACTTTTGGCTTTGTACATGGCTGTGTTCGTATGAAGCCAATCAGTGTGAGTTCAAAGGTTGCTGCACTCCAGAACCTTGCACTGCATCATAAAGGAACGGTCTCTAGTGGTGTCAGTGGATAACGTCGTTAGGACCAGTGTGATCCCATTAGTCAGATTGTTATTCAGGATTTCTGTCCCAGCTCAGAGTAACCCACTCAACCTGGAGCCAATCTTCTGGAGGCATACACGTGTGGGGCCAGCCAGGGGTCAGCACTAGCCACAGAGTCGTATCTCCTTTCTCCCTTGTACCCTCTCCTGCCCGCACCCTGCATTTGGATCTCATTATTCAATTCCTTCAGAATCCTCCAATAATTAAAAAGACGTTCTTCTGTAGATTAACGGCTATTCCCTGGGATCTCTTTGAGCCAATCCAAACACGTACAGGGAGGCCGGGCGGGGTCAGTGGAAGGGCTCCTCACACTCTCAGCCTGTTGGCCAGCCCTGGACACCTCTAGATCTCAGGCACAGCTGGATCCAGGGACTTGGTTACTCTAGGGTCAAGCACAAACCCTGATTGAATGTCGAATACAAGTCACTGACTCTTACACAACTTGTCTGATTCATTTAGCAGCACTCCATAAAATCTCCTTTGACATGGCTTACTTTTTACTATACTTTTTATGGCTGGGGTCTTTGTTTACATACCTTTCTGTTTCATTTAGTTAGAATCACTTTAGTAGCCTTCCATTGGAAAGAGCGAAATTATGTATTAAAATTAAGGACAACACACTGTTCAGATGTCATTAGTTTAATAGTTTCACCCATAAATCTCTGAACGAAAGCGCCAGGTGGTAAATAATTTGCTTAAAGGAAAAGGAATTAAGGAAAGGTTTTCCTGTCAATAAACCCATTGCATTTACAGAGTGTAGTTAGCATTGTTTTGTTAAGGATATAAAATGTTGCCTGCTGTTTTTCTCTTGAAGAAACTCTGGTCCCACTTTATATTAGGTGGCCTTAAGTACTATGTACTTACATTTAAATTAATAATTTGATACAGTGCACTTATTGTGTACATACATGTGTTTACAATGTACTTATATTTTTAAAAATATCTGCATGTAATTACATCTGTAATTAATTTCTGTAATTACATTTATAATTACACTGTTGGCCCATCCCTTACACCTTAACCCACCCTTAAACCTACCCATACCACCAAGCCTGTCTCTAACCTTACCCGTATCCCACCTCGATAGCAGCAAAAGTGTTTTGCAATACAATATGAACACAATAAGTACATTGTACTTATTTTTTATGTAAGTAGATAGTAGTTAAGGCCACTTAATATAAAGTGGGACCGAAACTCTTCATAGGCGCTTCTGATTTCTCCAAGATTTCAGTGCATTGTCTGTTATGTTGGTATGAGTTTTCCACTTGACTTTGTTATTAGATTAAGTATGTGCTTAAGCAGCAACACTGGTCAATGTTCTTGCTGTGTGATCATCAGGGTATTCTTGTATAAGAGCTGATTTTGATACGCTCTCATTAAGTTGACAATTTTAGCCAAAGTTACCAGGATCTACACCACCCACTATTCATTAAAGTGAGAGAACCTGCACCACAGGGCAACATAGCCACAAGTTGTCTTGTATAAAAAAATTATGATTATGATCTGTGCTGCTAAAGCATGTGATAAAGCTGTGACTGCCAAATAGGTGCAAACAAAGGACACAACTTTAAATTGGGAGGCTGAGTGGTCACACTTTATATTAGGTGGCCTTAACTACTATGTACTTACATCAAAAAATAAGTACAATGTACTTATTGTGTTCATATTGTATTGCAAAACACTTTTGCTGCTATCGAGGTGGGATACTGGTAAGGTTAGGGGTATTTTAAAAAATTTAAGTACAATATAAAAACATGTATGTACACAATAAGTGCATTGTACCAAATTATTAATTTAAATGTAAGTACATAGTAGTTAAGACCACCTAATATAAAGTGGGACCGGCTGAGTCTTAGGGCTTGAACTTGTGATCAAAAACAAATGGAAAGGCGCACCCTCGAGGGCCCCAGGACTGAGAGAGAGATTCAAACGCATGTCACAGGACACCCAAATTAGATTATCTCCCTTGTGTTTCACCCTTTGTCTGTGTGTTTACGCTTTACAATGTTTGGTTATAATTTTCTGTCATATGATGCAGGAGGAGGGTTATTTAATTCAATGCCTCTGCATTTCCTTCTCACATGAGCTCTTGTGATGTGCATGCAGGGGCTTAAATAATACAAACAACGACGCTGTGACTTTGTGTCACAATGTTTTTGACATACACCTGATTATTATTGTTGATAGCAGGAGAATATGTCTGTTTATCAGTGGAACCACACAGATTAGGCCTTGTTTGTAAGATACAGTATATAAGCCAATTCAGTTTAGTTTTGTTTAAGGGGAAAGGCAGCCACACTGAACTTAATTGAAAGCTGAGAATGTGTCTATTCTTATCCTAACCCTGCTTTCAGAATTAGGGATTGATTTGAGCTCTCTGCTGAATCGCTTTGATTGTCTGTGTTCCTGGTAGGTATTTAGTCTTGCCTGGTTAACCTCATGCATATGGCTGGATGTGTGTGAAAGACATTGATTATTACCTGACCCGACTCTAGTTTGAGTTGGCTGCCTGTGCTACTGCTCTTTATAAAACGTGTCTTGTGTTCTTTAACAGGAGCCCAAATCGCTGACAGCGTACATTTATTTTCAGGTAGTGGAACCAGGCTCAATGGTCCCAATCTATAATTTTGTAGAGACTACTGCTGCTAGTCTCAGTTTCAGATGACAAGGTGGTTACCATGAGTGCTTTTGAGGCTGGAGTGGTTACTGTTTTGCTAAAGTTTGCAAGGTTTGCAATAAAATTCTAGCCCCCCGGTTTCACAGACAAGGCTTAAACCTAGTCCCAGATTAAAATGCATGATTGAGCTGTTTTAACTGAAAGAAACTTGTACTGACATATCTTAAAATATGTCAGTGCGATTGTTTTGTCCCAAGATGCACACCAGTAATGTATTTTTTTCTAAGACACATGTTAAAAAATTACTTAAATGTCCTAATTGAAATATAGCTTAATCTAGGTTTATATAAGCAGCAATACCCACGCTGACGCACTTGTTACCAATTAAAAAATTGCCGCTTCAAGAAGCTTTACGACAGGTTTTACAGCAGAAATTCGAACGCTCATTGGCTCTCGCATGCTTCGTAACAGATTGTGACTTGCTGTGTTTCTAGTGAGGTGTGTTTGAATGAGAAATGTGCACCTTCACGGACTGGATCAGGACAATAATCTGGAGAATATTTTCAGTGATTAACAATTTAACTTGTGCTCATGCACCTCATACAAAACTATTGTATTCCACCAACGCATTGTCATTTGGACTACTTCTGGTACTGTTTTTGATATATTTGCAATAAATAAATGATTGTGATTGCACTTATCGGCATGTTTTTTCTTTATATTGTACATATTTTTAAGAAATAGTTATGGTTAGGTTTAGAGGTAGGAGTGGGATTAGTGATTACAACAATATATTTTAAGGCTATATTGTTACTAAAATGTTAATTTCCCTGCATATTTTGGTCTATTACATTTTATATATTTTTATATTTGTTATAAAATGGGTAGGTTAATGGGTCTAAAAATCTAAATCGATTTTCAATAAAATTAGAAAAACACATTGATACTAATATCTTGATATAAAAGATTTGTAAATATATTATAACATTTTTAGCTAAAAATATGTAGTAAACTTTACATTTTAAACATTGTAATACGTCCAAACTGTACATTTCAGCATCAATCAAAAAGTACAAAAATGTACGTTTTGTGCTTGTAAACATTACATACTAATACCTACGAATAAACAATGTGACCAGGCTGGTGATTCATATAGAAACAAAAGTATGTCCACCACAAATGTATATGAATTACTCACCAATTTGCCAAAATGTAATTGCCATGAGAGTGTGTTGTATACAATAATTTTCAGAGAGCTTTCTCAGTCTTTCACTTAGACCACAGTATCAAGCATGTAAAACCTCCCCCTATGCATCTAATAAAAAATGAAATGTGAATGGTCACTTAACTAGCTTCGCCTGAATAAACTTCAAAGTGGACCAGACTTTATGATGATTTCCACAGTCTGGCTACACGTCTGCTGTTACTGCTTCCTTACATTTCTTAATACACATGTATGATAGACAGCACTCTTTTTATCCATATTTTCCATGAGTTGGTTCCCAATTGTTGGTGTTAAGGGGTGCGTCCATTTGAAAGTTCCTTGCCGGTCTCCTTATTTGAGCTGGATGGCATGTGCGTATCGCCTCCCCAGGGGGTGGGCATGCCGCCATGCTCGTGTGGCCCCAGCCCCCACATCAGAGCACAGGAACTCCCACATCCGCTCTACCCGTCGCCCCCTCCATCACGCTATTTTAAGAACCAAGACCGAGGAGAGTTGAATTACGCCCATACGTCTATAATCACTTCCATCAGCCCTCCTGTTTAGAGGATGGTCTCCATCTTTAAAACATTCCCTGGTTACTACCCAAAGTTTTCCACAGAGCAATAGACAGCACCAGCTGAGCTGAGTCAGAGCTTGAGTCACTGTCATGGGTTGATGCCATTGCAGAGGTGTTGTAGCTGATTTCTAAATGCTGCTATTGTTCTGTCTTCAGCCAGGCAGCAAGGCGGTCCTATTGTTGTGTGAGAGTGGCTGAACCGAGGCTGTCAGCGAAAATTGATGTTGAGCATGAGAACAGGGTTGTGGATGTGGTTTCTGTGGACATCCATGCTAGGTTATTGTTGTGGAAAGTAACAATCCCTCCTCAGAAGAGAACGACTTGTCATAAGTGGTTTTTATGAATTTGTTCATGTTATGTCCTGACGTCCCGTTGCTTGTTGCCATTTTTTCTCTTGATCTTGCAAAGTTAGGTTAAGTTTGATTCACTTTATTGGATCATTGCATGCTAGTGCACAATTGAGAAAAACAGAATGTTTCGTTTAAATTGACTGCATTTCTTCTGAAAATGTGTCACAACAGATAAGTTCCTCCATAACAAGCCTGCAGTTAGAGCAGCCTGTCAGTGTGTCTCAGGATCTACTCCTTATGCCCGCCTTATGCCACAATGTTTTTGTGGTTTAGACAAAGGAAGGAAAGACAGGGTGAGAAGGGCTCAAATCAGAGTTAGAGAGTTGCTGTCTAGTGTAAAGGGAAGCCGGAGCGGTGTGTGATGTGGTTAGCCGCTTGCACATGGAGCCCATCTTTTGTCCGCTGGCTGATGAGATCAGAGCTACACTAGCCGGAAACGGGCCTGTCCCGCTCTGCCCGCCACAAAGGGGCTTTGAATTCTGCGGTTATCTGCTCCAGTGGGCCTGCTGTGAGCCTGTCAAACAGCTCCATTATGAGCCTGCAGTCTCTGCTCTACTGCGAACAATTCCCATTAGCTATGATAGAGTGCCCGCTATCTGCATTAGCATAATTAGAGGGAATAGTTACTCTAAAATAAGTTCTGATAACTAATTGTTCAATAAATTACTAAAATTGTAATCAGATCAGATCGGCTAGGAGTGGAAAGTTCTTAAATATAATCAACAAAGTAAAGGAAATCTATCTGAGGCATTTAAAGGGTTAGTTCACCCAAAAATGAAAATTCTGTCATTAATTACTCACCCTCGTGTTGTTTCAAACCCGTAAGACCTTCGTTCATCTTCGGAACACAATTTAAGATATTTTTGATGGAATCTGAGGGCTCTCTGACCCTCCCATAGACAGCAAGGTAACTACCACGTTCAAGGTCCAGAAAAGTACCAAGATGATCGACAAAGTAGTCCGTGTGCCATCAGTGGTTCAACTGTAAAGTTACCAAGCTACGAGAATTTTTTTGCGCAAAGAAAACAAAAATAACGACTTTATTCCACATTTTCGTCTATACTGCGTCACTTGTTCACGACAGTATCATGATGCGAGCCTACTTTGTCGGTCATCTTGGTACTTTTGTGGACCTTGAACGTGGTAGTTACCTTGCTGTCTATGGGAGGGTCAGAGAGCCCTCAGATTTCATCAAAAATATCTTAATTTGTGTTCTGAAGATGAACGAAGGTCTTACGGGTTTGGAACAACACGAGGGAGAGTAATTAATGACAGAATTTTCATTTTTGGGTGAACTAACCCTTTAAGGCCCAAATCTTCATAAGTTTATTAGACTTTTTTTTTTTTTCAAACTGCAAACAAGGCTTTGTTAAAGTCTTGACAAACTTTGCTTTTCTACTTGAAAAACATGTACATTTCTTTGATTTTCATTTTTGTTTCATTATAATTCATTGCATTCAATTCTACATCCAGTTTGCTAGTTTAATTCAAATAATTGGTGCGCAACCCTAGTCCATACTGCAAGCTCTTATACAGATGATTTATGCACGTATAACTGCAATATCTTTCAGTGAATGTATTCCATGTGAAAATCAGCTATTACAAATATATGTGTAAACTAAGTAATAAATTACAAGAATTTGAGATGTAACATCTCTACACTACTCTGTTACTATGTAATCATTAACAAATGTACTGCATAACTGAAATCTGTCTTGATGCAGATAATACAAGTTTGACTACCAATCTCTGTTGGAGATAAACTAACTGTTTTGTTTACAGCAAAGGAAAACCAGTCTCCTCTTGGGTTATGTCGAAATCCTCAGACATTTTTCTTTAAAATCTTTGTTTTGTTCCTCTAGTTTGTGACTGGTGTTTTGTTTTGCTCTCTCCTCTGCACTTCCACGTTCATCACTTCTCACCGGAGCTTATGCTACGCCGACATCCTGCGTCGACATCCTACGTCATCTGCTGGAACGCCCCTCTCTCATGGACATGAATACACCGTTTAGTGGACAGTTTATAAAGTTTTAAATATGAATATTTTTCTTACAAAAACACACCAATGCGCTTGTTAAGTGATGACGTGAGGAATGCTGTTTCCGGGTCCAAGCCTCAACTCGTTTCACTTCAAATACTATCTCAACAGCCGTTTATGAGCACTGTTTATTCATATTAAACATGTAAGCTAAACGCTTTCAAACTTACGGTGTACAGTACAGTCTCCGTGCTCATAGCATCCCAAACACAAATAATTTTTATATTTATTTATTTATATTTATATTTTTATTCTATCTGGGATTTCAGTATGGAGTTAAAGGTTAGGATTATTATATTTTTGGAAGTATTATATCACATTGTGAGTGTATATTAGCACCGTTTGTTGTTTTCTCGTGGGATCTGGACCCGGAAGCGGTGATGCGTGACGTCAGACTTAACAAGCAGATTCACTTCAGGAGGCCTTTATTAAAAAGACAACTGAATATCAACACCCATTCACTGCCATTATAAAACTTGGAAGAGTCAGTACATTTTTTTATATAACTCGGACTGTATTTGTCTGAAAGAAGAAACTCATATACACCTAGGATGGACTTGAGGGTGAGTAAATCATGGGGTAACTTTTATTTTTGGGTGAACTATCCCTTTAAGTTCAAAACATCAGTACTTATCTTATACTAAAAAATCAAGGATTTCAGTTATGGAGACAGCATAAACTGTAATACATTCATTTACTCTAATACATTTACAACATCCAATTTAATGTGAGATATAAAACATAGTGCTTTAGTTCAGTATTTAACTAAATATTTACATTTTCAAAAAAAAAAAAATGCCACACAGGAAGTTTAAGGAAATCAAAATAGCAATGATTCAATTGCACTTACTGAGTGAGAGAGACATTCTGGTAGAGCGTGTTTGATTATTGTCTGAGCTGCTTTGTTCCAAGGATTAGTGTGGAATGTAGCCTGACATTAAAACAGCAATATAGCAATGTTTTAACACACATTGCTAATTGTTGGAAAAGTATCTTGTTACTGTAAAAGCTGACCTATTTAAAACTGAACTACTGTTATGTTTACTGAAAAAAGTAGTAGCTACTTTGTGTATAGTTAGTTCCCTTTCGATACTTCATTCGTACTGTGTCTTGCTTAAGACGCATATGGGAAAAAAGCCTTTTTTTCTCCTGAACTGAAGCCTTTTCATTCACGCAGTGAAACTGCACGGCCATTGGTTCGTACAGTGCTTAAAAAACTAACCAATGGCTCGGCAGTGGAGCTGCACGAGCCTATGGCGACGAAGCCCACCAGAGCCCGCCAGAATGGGTGGGGCATCTGGCTATCTGATCCTGAAAGCCTGCTCGCCGTTGACACGCCTTCGCAGCTGGAATCGGGACTTCTCAGCACAGCTGTCCTGCTTCTCCGCTGCTACAGCAACACAGCAGTTCCGGTCCGTTTCCTCTGCCGCCATCCGGTGATTCTAAAATAGCTTATTTCTAGCAGGTAAGCCCTAAAAGAGCAAATTCTAGCGACGTTTGTGTCTCACACAAAAGGATTAGTGCCCCTCTTTACATTGAGCGGCTTTATCCTACAAAGTAGATCGGAGCAGATGCTGCCGCTGACAGCTTCAAATTTGTGTGTGTGTCACTATGGCTGCGCTCACAGACACGGGCCGCTTTTACCACAAAAGCAGTCTGCCCCCGTTCGTTCGCGGAAGGCAACCCCGCCTCCCCGTGCTCATGTTTCTCTCTTTCTAGCTACCTCGGAGGAAGCAACGACAAGCTCGCGGGTTGAACGATCAGACTTGAGCAATCCTCTACACACATCATGCGTGCTTAATCTGCCAGTGTGTGTTACACATGAGGATCGCCCTCGTCACGCGGGCCGAGGCCTGGCAGGCTATCCCCGAAGTGTCGAGATGGGTTATGGGGATAATAAATCGAGGATATTCACTCCAATTCACTCGAAGACCCCCGCGCTTCAGTGGCGTTGTCCCCACCTCAGTGCAGAGCAAGGACGCTCACGTCCTGCGCTCAGAGGTGATGAATTTGCTGGCAAAAGGAGCCGTGGAAAAGGTTCCTCCAGCCCAGAGCGAGTCAGGCTTTTACAGCCGTTACTTCCTCGTCCCCAAGAGAGATGGTGGCCTCCGACCCATCCTCGATCTCAGACACCTGACGCGCCCTCATGAAGAGGTCATTCAGGATGATTACACTGAAACAGATCCTTGCGCAAATTCGCTCGAGAGACTGGTTCTTTTCCCTGGACCTGAAGGATGCATACTTTCACATCCAGATAGCCCCTCGTCACAGGCCATTCTTGAGATTCGCCTTCGAGGGAGTGGCTTATCAATATACGGTCCTTCCCTTCGG
>NW_015650001.1:1389168-1413790 GCF_001515625.1 Sinocyclocheilus rhinocerous
TATTTCTCAAAGACCAGGGACGCGTTGGCCCACGATTGGCCCAACCTCCTTCTCTATGCTTTTCCCCCGATCGCTCTGATCCCACAGGTAATCAGGCGAGTGAGGGAACAAGAACACATGGTTCTCCTGGTGGCCCCCCTTTGGATGAACCAGCTGTGGCTATCGGAGCTAACTCAGCTACTGAAAGCGAACGGGGCATTATGCATCCTCGGCCCGACCTATGGACCCTGCACCTCTGGCCGCTCAACGGGAGCCTTCGTGCCTCCCAGAGCGAGTCTTAAACACAATTTCGGAGGCTAGAGCTCCGTCTACGTCCATCCACACTCAAAGTCTATGTGGCGGCTATAGCAGCCTCTCATGCCCCTATTGAGGGTCAATCGTGGGCAGAAATAGCGCGGTCATCCGCTTCCTGTGGGGTGCTAGGAGGCTGAATCCATCTCGGCCCCCTACCGTCCCTTCATGGGACCTGCCCACTGTGCTGAGGGTCCCAAAAGGGCCCCGCTTTCGAACCGCTACAGTCTGCCAGCATTAGGTCGCTATCGCTGAAGACTGCTCTGCTTCTAGCACTGGCATCAGTAAAGCGAATAGGGGACCTGCAGGCGCTCTCTATTAGCCCTGCCTGCCTGGAATTCTGGCCTAACGACTCTAAAGTTGTCCTGAAACCAAGGCACGGTTACGTACCTAAGTGCTCTCCACTCCGTTCAGAGCACAGGTCATTACGCTCTCTGTGCTTCCTCCCTCTGAAGAGGACAGAGAGCTATCTCTGCTCTGCCCAGTCAAAGCCCCTATAGGCGGTCGGAACAACTCTTTTTCAGCTTCGGTAACCGCACCAAAGGGCTTCCGGTCACGAAGCAAAGACTCTCTAGATGGATAGTAGACTCCATCTCGCTAGCGTACTCTTCCTTGGGCCTCCAATGCCCCATTGGAGTACGGGCCCACTCGACTAGAGGCATCGCCTCGTCGTGGGCATGGCAAGGTTTTATAAGGTTTTATTAGCAAGGTTTTATAACCTGGAAGTCCCGGCCTTGCAGGCCAGGGTCCTTACCGCTTGAAGTGGCACGAGCTGCATAAACAGATATGGCAGAGAGCCCTTGACCGTATCACGCCCAAGTTCTTTGGCATTGTTTCACATGTTAGCTCTCGACCCCTGGCTGTCGAAGTTACGGGAATACTCTGGAACGATTAACCAGGCCGGGTGTGACCTAGAAAGCTCAGCCCGTCTTAGCCTTGGGTTATTGTTGACTTCTCTATGAGCATTGGTTGCTTATGGAAGTTTATACCTTTAGTCGTTCCACTACATTAGCACGGCGTGATTGTACTATGTTCCCAAATGCGTCTTAAACAAGAAGCAGTACGAGTGAAGTATCGAAAGGGAACGTACTCAGTTACTAACGTAACCTCAGTTCCCTGAGATACGGGAACGAGTACTGCGTTGCTTGCCGTGCTATGTAGCTGCACGACTCAGTCGTCGCTTCAGTCGAAGTAAACCTGAGAATCCTCTGGCGAGCGCCCGCTTATATAGCCAGATGCCCCGCCCATTCTGGCGGGCTTTGGCGGGCTTCGTCGTGCAGTTTCACTGTGTGAATGAAAAGGCTTCAGTTCAGGAGAAAAAAGGCTTTTTTCCCGTATGCGTCTTAAGCAAGACGCAGTACTCGTTCCCGTATCTCAGGGAACCGAGGTTACGTTAGTAACCGAGTACGTTACTTTTTGTTCGTAGCTTATAGTGTTTTCTAGAGCTTATAAATGTAAATAATTTTCTTTAAAGGGACAGTTCATTCAAAAATGAAGTTTCTGTCATTTACTCACCCCCAAGTTGTTCCAAACCTGCATAAGTTTCTTTTTTTCTGTTGAGCACAAAAGATTGAAGATTGAGGGTGAGTAAATGATTACTTTTAATTTCTGGGCAAACTATCCCTTAAATCGGATTTTTAACAGCTTATTTAAATCCAGTTAATCAAATCAATTCAGCAGTTCTTTATCATCGCATACTTATCATCCCATGATCCTCGACATCCCCTAATGTCATATTAGTTAGAGTCCGAGTGTACCATACTTTATTGTCCCTATAGACCCAATGTTGCTGGACACATCCTTAAATAATTATATTGCATGCTCTAAATATTTAAATAAAGCCATATGTAGGCACAGTTTGCTGTTTATTACATTAATTAATAGTGCTGTCAAACGATTAATCGTGATTAATCGCATCCAAAATAAAAGTTTTTGTTTACATAATATGTGTGTGTGTACTGTGTATATTTATCATTTATATATAAATGCACACATATACAGTATGTAGTTTGAAAATATTTACATGTATTTACATGTATGTATTTCTATTCATATAATTTATATTATATATAAACATATTTAACATATAAACGTAAAATTTTTCTTAAATATATACATGCATGTGTGTGTATTTATATATACATAATACATATACACAGTACACACACAGATATTATGTAAACAAAAACTTTTATTTTGGATGCAGTTCATCGCGATTAATCGTTTGACAGCACTATAATAATAAAATGTTTATTGTAATTTACTTTAATGTGTCGCAGTTCTTTTCACTGTGATTAAACTCATAAGTCATTTAAAACCTAAATATATTTTAGTTTTGCACTAAATAACATGAAAAATAATGCTTTTACATATTTGAAAATTCCATTTATTTTCTTGTGTTGATAAAATTGTCATGGAATTGCCATTCAATTAATGGCATTAATTTCTGCATTTATTTATTTAATTTCTGCATATTAATTTTCGACCCATCAGCTCCTAATATCAGCTCAGTCATCAGCTCTCGGGTAATTGCAAGTGGGAGCCAAAAGATCATTTTTGTGAACTGGTTCAATCATTTCATTGAAATGGTTAAGCTCAAAGGATTGATTTGATTTGTTAGTGAATTTGACATTGCATAGCTCATAGTGTGGCAGTAGTTGAACTAGTTTAAATTAATTTTTGTAAACTTCAGAGTATGTAAGTATTGAATTCTAAATCATACAGACTGGCAAAGAAAGAATAAAGAGACAACAACAGCCCAAATTCTTGGCAGATATATATATATATATATATAATTTTATTTATTTATTTATTTTTTTTACCATAGTTTACACATTCTCGCATAGAAGCAGTATATGCTAGCAGGAAAAGTAACACCTTGTGCATACTTGTACATATACAATTGCAGCATGCGTACCCTTGAAATTGGACTGTATACACAAAGGCAGATGGTAACAATTTCTTATTGAACATAAATGAATAGCAAAGAAGTGATAACAGTAATCCCGAACAGCTCCCTCGACAAACACACACTCATACACACACACACACACACACACTCACTCCCTGCTCTATTTACTGAGAAGGCGTGGGCAATGTGTAGGAACAATGACATGTGCGAATGTTGTGTTGGGCAAAGATCCATGGTGATAAACAGTGACACAATGGCTCAGGCCACAGGCAGGGTGCTCTTCCCTCCGAGCCTGCCTGACCTGTTGTTTCAGGACCAGGATGTGTGTCTGTCCCTACCAGCTCCACGTGCGTGTGTGGCCCTCAGGGGTCAGCGTGGCCCCGCTGTGCGCTTTGGAAACAGGATGTATACCTAGAGTGTACTGCCTTACGCAAGTACAAAAGAGCCAAAAACACTCACCAACTCTTAACGCAGATGCAGGTTCATACACGTATGCCGTAGTAACAGTTAGTAAGATTACGGTGCAGCAGGTGTGGGGGTGACGCTCTGTCAGTCATGAGGTGAATAGAGGTCATTATCTTACTAAGGGTTTGCGTTTTTAATAGCAGACGCCTTGGCTGAAACCCTGCCTCGTCTGCGCCATATTTTCCCAAGATTTAAGCCTGTTGACAGGTCACATCACTCCACAGCAGAGATAAACTGAGCACGGCTACTCAAAGCTAGCATAGACAAAACATAATCCTGTGTTATCTATGTCACCCAATGAATACAAAGACACACTTGTTTACATTCTGAAAGGCATCTCTGATACTATACCGCAAGCTAGCTTGAAATTAGTGACCAGTTTTGTCTTCCTCCATTTCTATATCAAGGTTTTGATTGTGATTGTAACAACATGTTTCCAGAAGTCCAAAAATCCCCAAATCCCCAAATTCTAAGCCAGCCTCACTGTAAAAATGTATCTTGGTGACCTTTTAGCAAAATGATTACATTGCAGATTTTGCGACACTTTCAAAGTGAAATTTCATCCAGTGAGTGTCACTAAAAGTGTGTTTATTTTTAACTGAAACAGATTAACATAAAACTGCTAGCATTTTATTATGCTGGTTTTTGTATGTATCTCAACAGTTCAGAAATTAAATGTCCATTGAGTAATGCCAAATGCTCCGTCACATTTGAAAATAGCCTACCAGTTACACTAAACCTAACCGACAGTGTTAGCAAAAGCAAACATGAGATAAAAATGCATTCGCTGTAGCAACCATGCCATTTAGCTTGCTTCTACAAGTCTTTGAGCTGTTTTATGGTGATTCGTGATTCACTGTACTCATACCGAGAACTCCGTATCACAAGTACACTCCTGTACCAGGTGAGCTACCGAGCAAGTTTACTACATCAGCAAATCCATACATATGGAGCTGGTTATGTGACGCAAACATGAAAATCTGCCCCCGTGATGATAATTTTTTTGAAAAGAGTTTAAAGTTTCTGGTGTTCATATCAGCAGGAAACTGAAATTAATTGTAGAGTAGGGAGGGGTAAGGTGGATACAGTATGTTTTATGGAGTTTCAGAAAAAATTGGTAAAGGCATCTTTTACCAATGAGCCTGTGTTAAAGGGATAGTTCACCCAAATATGAAAATGCTGTCATTAATTACTTACCCTCATGTCGTTCCAAACCCATAAGACCTCAGTTCATCTTCGGAACACAAATTAAGATATTTTTGATGCATTCTGACAGTTCTCTGACCCTCCCATAGACAGCAAGGGTCCTTACACGATCAACATCCAGAAACGTAGTAAGGAGATTGGTAAAATAATCCACGTGACATCAGGGGTTCAACCGTAATGTTACGAAGCTAACCAAGCACAAACAACGTAGAAAACGTATCCGTGTGGCGCAGCTGAGCTGACACAGAACAACATAGCTGTTTGCGTTCAGTGGATACTCTCCAAAATGGCGCTAGGGTGATGCGGAGGAGACGATTTGTTGAATATAGTCGTTATTTTTTTTCTTTTGCGCACACAAAGTATTCTCGTAGCTTCGTAAAATTACGGTTGAACCCCTGATGTCACATGGATTATTTTACCGATCTCCTTGCTACGTTTCTGGACCTTGATCGTGTAAGGACCCTTGTTGTCTATTGGAGGGTCAGAGAGCTCTCAGATTCCATCAAAAATATCTTAATTTGTGTTCCGAAGATGAACGGGGGTCTTACAGGTTTGGAACGACATGAGGGTGAGTAATTAATGACAGAATTTTCATATTTGGGTAAACTAACCCTTTAACCACTCCCTGTTGAATAAAACAGCATATGCTGGTTAGGTATGTTTTGAAGCTGGTTTGAGCTGGTTTAAGCTGGTTCTTAGCTGGTCATGAGCTGGTTTAAGCTGGTCATATGCTGGTCCTGATCAGGAGCTAGTTGCTTAGGACCAGCTTAGGACCAACACATGACCAGCTTAAACCTGCTCAAACCAGCAGTCCTGCTTCAAAACATACATTACCAGCATATTCTGTTTTTTTTTCAACAGGGCTGTGTCAGATAGAAAAACATTTGAGAGCAACATCTAAATCACAAATAATTAAATCATTATATCATTGAAGTTTTAGAAGTGACTTTATTTGTTTATTAGTTTGAGGGCTTTTTAATAAAACATGGACTTCCCGTTTGTAGATTTTGACTTAATCACTCGGGATAGTCGCTAGTGAAGGGTTTGGGACTGTGTGTATTCTTGTGGTGTAGTAAGTCAATCGTTTTCATGATTACATCAGAGATGGTCTTCTAGTGGGTTTGCGCCAGCCAAGCAACTGCCATTCAAATAAATCCTAAAAGATAGCTTTCTCTATATGTTATAACCCTCCTTGTATTTTGCTACCAGAGTCAGCTGAGGACAAATCATCGTATTCCGGCCAATATGAGAGATCTTTAGTTAGTAAGGAACAATCGCTCCTCAGTGGAACAGTAGTTATGTTATGACTGGCAGCATATTCGGTGTTAACAATGAGTGTCGACTTCAGACTCTATTCCTTTCAGTCTCTCTCGCTCAAGTTATTTATTTATTAAACACTTCAGCACCTGTCTCTGGGGACAGACAGTATAGCTACTTGTTTCCTCGGTTGCCTCCTTGGCCCCGAGTCGCCCCCTGATGACATTAAGCTGGCGTGAACGGCGGTGCTGAAGTCAGAGGTCAACTGACTTGGCCTGTGCTCGGTCTCTGTCGGCAATACCTCACTGGAGTAGTTTGGTATCACCATTATTGAAGTCAGAATTTCAATCTAAGTTCCATCTGAGGAGATTTTGGTCTCTGAGCAAATACCAAAATAGCTCTGCATTTTATTCTCAAATTTCTTTTGACAGATCCAGTATGAATTCCCATTTAAGCCACAGCTGGCCCAGGAATGTCCCTTTCCTCTCACCCAGCTCTATTTGCACTTCAGTTCACCCCTCTGCTTCACACACTTTTCCGTTTTTGCTGCCTCTTTTTCTTTAAGTCCATTGCTTTCTTACCCTGTTTTTCTAACGTCAGTCTTTCTCCCCAAATCATCAAATCTCTCGCCCCGACTTCTATTTGTCATCTAAAACTCCCCCAACTCCTCGGCCTACGTGTTCTTTTTCTTTTTTTCCCCCCGTTCTTTTTGTTTTAAATAGTCATCTTATGGGGGTGGAAAATGGAAGTTTTATCAAGGGTGGGAATCAGCGAGTGCCAAAGCCCACAGTCTTATTCCACAGCACACAAAGAGTTGCTGTGGAGATTGGATTACAGCATCACATACAGCTAAAATTAAGTTTGCTCTCCCTCTGAGTGCCTCTCCTCCCTCTGTCTGCCTGTATTTTTGGCCCCAGATTTGTTTTTATACTCCCACAGAAACACAGATTTGCTTTTAGGTATTTTATTGTCTCTTTCTTATGATTAGTTGTCAAGTGACCAGTGTGGCAATGGGCTGTTGTGTTTGCTGAAATTGTTGTGGAGGCCTAAAAACTGGCCTCAGATAATATTACTGAGTCACACTCATCAGTAGAGCAGCATGAAATAGTAGATATAGGCAAATCAACATGGAATCTGTGCTGTAATACGATCAATAGATTTCCACAACTGAAACGCACACATGCATTATTAAATATTATGGCTAATTTGATTATGCTTGTAGATATCAATCCAAGTGCAGTATGATGTTTAAACCCATTACGCAGATTTTCATCCAAAATCAGCAAGGATAATGTGAACGTTTTCCATGGTTCATACGCACAATTCTTCATGGTCACAATTCCATCCAATGACAATATATTGATAGTACATACAATCAGCCTCAGATTAATTCAGTCTGATATATTACACACAATAATGACAGAAGCTTTCCAAAATCACTAGCTTAAATCTCTCTAAGGTAGCACAATGAATTCTTCTGAGGAAAAACTGGACACTGGATTTACCAAAGGTTGCAAGTTTTTTTTTTTTTTTTTTTTGGAAGGCCTTCTTTGAGGCTGTCAGTAAAAAGTAAATGATAATCTTATGCACAACCAGATCATTTGCTTTGGTTTATGTATTAAGTCCATGAAACGATTGGTAACCTATTACTTTTGGATGGAAGGAAATTATGACCACAGTCATTTTCCACTGATTTTGTTTTGCCGGTAGCACTGTTTGTGGATACTGCTGTGCAGTTATTTGAATTAACTATTACTTTGATCTGTTATTGTGGTAAAACCAGTTTCTGAAAGTGAATTGTTAGCATTACATATTGATCAGACTGGTCCTTCCTTTCTAAATAGGATATTCTTGGCGAAATACGGTGCCATGCGCAACAATCTGATTGTGTTCAGGAACAATCAAACCTACCTTTGCTGTTTAGAGTCAGGCTTGTATTTACACATTGATGTAAAGTGCGTGTGTTTTATCACATGCAGTCTGTATTGCTGTTTAGATTTATTTGTGGACCATATTGAGCAATGAGTTGAAATAGAGGCTTGATGTAATGTAGGAAGCAGCCCAGCTACTGTCCACCCAGCACAGTCCTTGGCTTCCCAAAATCGTAAGAGCCTCGGGGACTGATATCCCATAAGCCCAAGCGATAATGAAGTGCACCCATAACTGTGACCCATCTGCTTGGAGTGATTTACAGCATGAAACAGTATTACTGGCATTTTTTCTTCTGTATTACCAGAGGAACAAAGAAATCTTTGTTCAGTTCAGGGAAATGGTACAGAGTGCAGTTTTATTAGAGGGGGACCGGTCTGCCTGTGGGACTCCTTTAAAGGTACAGAGGTGAACCTCAATGTTTTACATGCGTTTGGAGGGGCTCCTTCTAGACTGACGTGGAGTACACACAGTTCTGGCATTCAGCGAGGGTTTGGCATCTCTTTACACTTTCTACTGCCTGGAATTGAAGATATACACTTTGGCTTTGACAGTCTTAACCGAGTGTGACTATAAACACCATATGCATTCCTTTCCTGTTTTTCCTCTGCTCTGTTCCTCTCTCTCTCCCTCTATCCATCCCAATTGCTGCCAGATATGAACACCTTTATAAACCGGTTTCTTCCAGCAATGCCTCCTCCTCATCGCGTAATTGCCGTGAGGGCCTCATATCATGACCGGTTACTCCGCACTTTGCATTTCGGAGCTAAAAATGGCTCCCAAAAAGTTCCAACTGCACTTATGTAGAAAACATTCAAGAAAATTCATCATCATTTCCTCTTTTATTGCAAGCTTGGATCACAAACCACAACTCCATATGGAGGAGCACTTGAAAGGGAGACGAGCTGATGAGGTCCAACAAAGTGGAGCAGGATGTTCCTATTCCCTACGGTTCTTCCTGTGAATATGGATGGCTCTTTCAAGCATAACACGGTGAAGTTATTGATAAAAAAACATTAGCCATAAAACCTCAAGTTGAGCGAATTCAATGTAAGCCATTGCAACACAGCCCCCTGCACACACACAAACCTAATACGCTGTGTGTGTGGACGCTTTTGGAGGTGAAAGCTCCTTGGGATGCTGGAGCTAAAGTGAACCAGATGTAGTGAATGGAACATGCTGAGTTTTTGTGCGCTGAGGTAATTCTCTGGTTTATTGCAGGATGATATATCCACGCTCGCGTTCGTTCACATATGCAAAGAGGCGATCAGGCAATCGTGTCACAGAGCAGCCCCGGAGCAAAACATCATAGTTTAACAGTAGTCCAGATGAGCCTCTGGCAACATTACTACAACCCTGCTGCTAAAGACCGCCTTCATTTTCATATGCAAAGCTCGCTCAAGGTTCCACATCTAAACGGCCTTTGGTTAAACAAATGTAACTGCTGCTTGGTACGAGTTGCCCGGTTTTAGGAACGGAATGATTCATGGGAATAAATCCAGCGCTTCAAAACCCATTCTTATTCTTATGAACAACCTCTGCCAGTCAGCGCCATGCCAAGACTCATTCACCAGATATAAATAACTTAATTTTAAATTATATGTTTTACCTTGAGCTACGCTGACTCAAATTGCCCTGAGACACCGTAATTGGTTAATGGAGATGAAGTGCTTGTTAAGGGAACATTTTGGCAGATCTTAGAAGGTCTTGATATCTGCTGGTCTAAGAGAATGATTGAGGCCCAAATGAATAGTCCCCAAATTAGAACTACCTATCCTGCTTTCCTTCCCCCGCTCCTTCTTTCCATCATTTTCTTCTCTAAGCGACTTCTGTAGCTGTGTACCATTTGGCAAGACGCCGCTATATCAGCTTCTCCGATTTTAGCCCCGAAAATTTTCCGAGACTTGACAGCGAGCTTGTTTTGGCCGCAGAACTGAGCCGAATGGTCTCAAAAACAGATCAGCAGAAAAGCTGCTTTTTCCACACCTCTATTTTCTTCATCTGTGTGGGCCTAAGGGTGCTGGGATAGAAGCGGTTGGTGGATAAACCCTTTGCGCCCACAGTACCGTATGTGAAGGTGGAGGGGTGAATAAAGAAACAAAGTAATCCTCTAGGTGCTGGAGGAGAGATGGCATTATGCCGGGGCTGTGTCATCAAGAGTTCATGGTTTCATTCAGCACTCTCAAAACAAACACATGGCGAAGCCTGTGAAGGACCTTAGGGGGCAAACTGTTGGAACTTGTCTTGTTTCCTCGCGCGGACGTATTAGCACTGTGAACACAGACACATTCCAGCGCTGTCACACTACAAAGAGTCTTCTGCCCGCAACCTCATGGCCTCTAACCACATGCAAATCACGAGGGTGGCGGTTTTACATATCCTAACGTTTCCGGGGAAAGAGAGAGAGGTCAGAGATTGGGGAGACGGGAGAATGCATGTCTTTCAGGCCCGATTCAGATGTGTTTCCCAGACATTCTTTTGTTTTGTAGAGTTAAATATGTTCACTGGCATTGTGGCAGGCTGAAGAATAGCCATTATGGCCGGTTTAATGGATTAAATGTTGATGCTGAGAGCACTTATCAATACAACGTGCTTCTCTTGCTCTTTGCCCCTCTCTCTTTTTGACATTCCGTCTTTCACTGAGCTTTAGCTAAACAGACCTCAACTGTAGGTCAGTGGTAAGTGGTATGAATAGGCCTTTCAATCGCCCATCCAGTCCCACTTCATGCCAACCACATCCCGGTTCTTCCCAATGTTCCATCACCAACAAGCAGTGCCTGTGTCCTGGAGGAAATTGTAAAACCACAGTTTTTATAGGCCCACAGCGTCATTATAGACGCTTTAGACCTTAGTAAAGAGACAACATTGATACAAATTTGACAAAAATTAGACTGAGAAAGAAGTACAGTCCATAAACGTAGCTATTTTTGGAACTGTTATACAGTGAAGAAGTTGTTACTGGCAGTTCTGGGTCACTTGGGGACTATAATATATGATTATAATTATTATAATAATAACGGTAACACTTTATTTCGATAGTCCACTTTAGACATTCTATTAACAGTAAGTAACTTTGCAACTACATGTCAACTAGCAGTTAGTAGAGTATTAGTAGACTGTCTGTTTAATATCTTCTAACACTTTCTTTGTCAACTTATTCTACTAACCCTAAACCTACCCTAACAGTCTACTCTGAGAGTTAGTAGACATGTAGTTGCAAATTAATGAGAATTAGTTGACATGTAGTTACAAAGTTACTTATAGTTAATAGAATGTCTAAAGTGGACTATCGAAATAAAGTGTAACCATAATAACAAGCAGAATAGCAGTTGACATTGATAGCCAGTGATCACTATGGATTTTTACAGAAAACAGCAGCTTTGGCTTTCAAAATAAACAAAAGTTTAAAGCTAATTCTCAGCAAAAGTTGCGAGACACACAAATGAGTGATTTCTAATGGTTTTAGAGAAACCCAGGGTTTCTTTGGAATAACGAACATATTAATAGACATGTTTACTCTTGCCACTAATGGTAACGCAACGGACCTGAATGAACATGGATGCATCTCAGGATGTTCATACTGTTTGGGTCTACTACTCAGATTTTACGAACAGGTTCACGCATCCATGTAATTACGTATCCATATAATTATTCCCACTGGATTAACCACCAAAACTTTACACGCACATTGCATCTCTCTACCATGGATGCATTGCAAGAAATGTAAAGAATGCAAGCTGCTTGCTGAAGGATATTTATTTGGTGCGATCTAAAGCAGTTCACTTTCACAACTTGGAACATATTGCTTTGACACCAATGAAACAAACCAAATTCTGATGTCAAACTGTCTCAGGTCTGCAGGAGAAGCTCTAGCGTGAAAGCTTCTTAGGAAAAAAAGGCCTTGTCTTTTTTCCAATCCTATGTCAGCATAAGTGGGTCTGCTGGAGCGTCAGTCGCGGATCAGCCTGCTTTTGTTGGGTGGGCCGAGGTTCACAGCACCCATGGACTTCAAAGTGGGGGGCGTCAGCCCACATTAGAGCAGATGAGAGACCGTGGGTGCAGAGAATAGCAGATTTTATACAGTGGAGCTCAGGAGAAAGGGCTGTTGTCTTAGCTGGCAAGTCAGTCATGCAGCACTAAGGCAACAATTATGTTTGTTGGATGGAGCTACAGTATAGTGAGAAAAGAGAAGAGAGGAAAAGTGGAGACATGGTCTGGCTCCAGGTAGAGAGGATGGACTGGGTCAGAAGTCGATTCGCACAGGAAGCACAACATCCTCCCAACAATTCTCAAATATCACGTCCATACTACTGCCTGTGTGTTTGATTGGTCACTTTAAAGGGGTCATATGATGTTGCTAAAAAGAACATTATTTTGTGTATTTGGTATTCTGTTTACACATTGTAAAATATCAGTTTATTGATGTAGTTCTGGGCTGAATTTCCTAAATGCATCATAAGTAGATCATAGAAACCATTGGCACTGGAAGTCCCTACACTCTTAAAAATATAGGTTATAAAAGGGGGTTTTCTCGACATAGAAGCATCTTCCTCCAAAAGAACCTTTCAGTGAACAGTTATTAAAAGAAGCGTTTTTTTTTTCTTTCTTAGAGTGAAGAACATTTTAATAATCTAAAGAACTTTTTCCACTATAAGGAAGCTTTTTATGGAATGGAAAGATGCCATGAATGTAAAGATTCTTTATGGAACCATAGATGCCAATAAAGAATCTTTATTTTTAAGAGTGTATGAGCATACAATGGAAACACAGCCCTGTGCAATAAGTTTATGAATAGCTACGGGTTCAACTGCAGTACCAAACACAGAATCAAAATTGATTATCATATAATTAAACCAAAACGTCCTTAAAATCAAATGAAATGATCAGTGAAATGTATTAATATATCCTTTTTTTTAAGGCTGAGTGCATCATGAAACTTATCAACCTGTGCAACCTGATAACTCCCTCCAAGTTGATGCACAACCGTTGACCTTTTGACTTTTGACTTTTTTCCTATTTGTTTTGCTCACTCCTAACTATGCAAAATGCAT
This sequence comes from Sinocyclocheilus rhinocerous, assembly GCF_001515625.1. Classification (NCBI taxonomy): domain Eukaryota; kingdom Metazoa; phylum Chordata; class Actinopteri; order Cypriniformes; family Cyprinidae; genus Sinocyclocheilus; species Sinocyclocheilus rhinocerous. Next base: position 1,402,279 of record NW_015650001.1, read on the forward strand.
ATGGTAAGTTGCACTTTTTTATTTTATTATTTATTATTCAAGGGTTTTAAGAACATCTCAAAGAAAAACAGATGTTGTTTTTCAGATGTTTACTTTTTCCAGCCCATCTTTGTCGGTTTCAATAAGGTACATCCATGTGGGAGAATTGTCTGTTCAGACAGCTGAATTTTCAGCAGGTGTGACCTTCGACCCCATCCCTCTCACCTCTGTCAACACACCGTGTGGTTATTCTTCACTCAGACATGAGGATGAATGCTACAACTCTTCTTTGTCTCCTTCACCTGCTGGTGGACAGACAGACCGTGTTCCTCTTCAAAAACAACACAACCCTTGTCTCTGCATGTCCAGTGCTCAGCATCAGTATATCTGTCTGCGGTGAAAGATGAAGAGACAGGGACACCGGTGATGAACGATCTGGAAGAATTCAATAAGATTTACTTAGTCTAAACAAACCAAGGTATTTTTCAACCTGGAAGGAAGTTAAACAAGCTGGGTTAAACATTACTAGGTCTGTGATCTTTGTCATCAGTTATTAATCATCAATCTAACAATGCAATTAAAAAAAAAGGTTCCAGGACCATAGAAGTACATTTTGGGTTCCTCAAAGGACCTTTAAGTGAACCTGTTTTTTCTTATTGTGAAGAACATTTTAATAATCTAAAGAAACATTTTTCCACAATAAAGAACCTTTAGATTCCATGTTTGTTAGAGGTTCTTTATAAAACCATAGATGCAAATTTGTAGTTTTCACATGACATATCACACTTGAGATGCCAGTGGACACCAGTTATGTTTACCAGGTTTGTACTAATGTACTAAGAAAAGAAAAAAAAAGAAAAGAATATTGCATAAAACATTTGCAAATAAAGAATCTGTTTCTATCCAATCTGTTCAAAATAACTAAATTGTCACTTTCTGTGAAACTGGCACAATGTATCAATAATAATTAAAGTTGCTGCAACCAGGGAAACTGTTTTTTTTCTAAATAATAAATGACTTGCACCGGACAAAAAGCAATAACAAACATTTTCATGTTATCTTGCTTTCGGGTGGCCGATGTTTGGGAACGCAATCATGAGAGACAGTTGTGGGAGCTGATTATATTAAATAATTTTGATGACAGACTTGACAACCTTAGGCTCAAGCGTTTCAAAATTATTAAAATAATATTTGAGATTGTGTTCGATGAGATTGGTGTGCTGGCTAGGTAATGTATTCCAATCATGAGACAAAGTCACATGAGTTTTTTTTTTTTCCGTTTGTGCATAGAGGAATTTATTTGGTCAATGTTTTACTGAATTATTCACATGTCTTCTTATTGGATAAAAAAATATATCTGCCTCCACTTAGTGCATATGTTTATGTACATTTTAAGATATTATACGCATCGTGCTGTTTCCATTCAAAGTGGTTTTAAGCGATATCCCAAAATTCACATAAAAATACATGAATGGAAACATAGCAAGTGATAATAAAATATAAAAATTCAGTATAAACCATACTGATGATGCATACATACAAGCAAGCAGAAGCAGCCAGAATATGAACGCAATGCGCAAAGTTTAACGTTTCCCATTAAGAAAGAAAGAAAGAAAGAAAGAAGAAAACATGCAATATTGTGTGTTGCATTCATATTCTGGGTATATCATCATCAATAAGGTACTGAATATACTGAATTTGACCTTTTAATATTGCTGTCTTAGTACATTGAGCCGTTAATCTTAGTACATTAAGCATTTTTAGAATATCCCACCACTTTCAGTGATTTAAATACTGTGACAGGTGCTGAATATGGATTGTAAGTGCCAAAAACTTGCAGTTTTTTTTCACATATCTTTTTTTTGTTCGCCACAATACCAGTGTATTTCTATGCAGCTGCTAAAGTATTCTGGTGGTTTCAGGTTTTTGGGTGGTTGATAGATGTTTAGGTTGGCAAAAGAGCCAAATATGATCAAAATGAATAATGATGCTTGGCTGAGCACTGGCATTTACTGTCTTTTCGTCTGCATGCACACATTCCAGCATCCTTCGCTCACACACACACACATCAGTCTGGGTCATTGGTGTCCAGATGTTTCCTTAGCAGATGAAAGTTAGAGAAGCTCCCTCAACAGGGAGGCTGGGGTCATGCTGGACCTGCACCAGAAACCATCCACGCTTCCAGAGGGTTTCCGGCCACTCCGCGCCACGCTCTGCCAATATTTCTGATTTACTCACTCAGGATGTTGTGAGGGACAGTGGGAGGAAGTGTGAGCTGACAGGCCTATCATTAGGTGTGCTCTTTTCTGATAAGAGTCTGTTTGGAAAATAATAAATCTGAAAACACCACAATTTCACATTTGATTGATGGTCATGTACAAACGATGTACAACATATGTCAGCAGCCTTTTGTGGCTGGGATGATTTGGAAATGTTCATGCTCAGAAGTGGAAAAGGCTGCACCAATACCATATCCTACAGTTTTTTGTTTTTTTCCATTTATACAGTTTAGCGAGGTTTCTTGTTTATTTTTCACATGACCATCATCTGCCGTTTTTCTGGTCCTTCAAGGACCCAATATACTTCAGAACCAAAGAACAAAATGGTGCCACATCATTTTAAACAGAATAAGGCCGAAATGAAGTTTGTTTTGGGGAGTTCGAAATAGTTTGATAAAGCAAACTTTCTTGAAAAAAGTTTGCTTTATTGGGTGCAATATAATTGTCACTGCCCCATATTTCAATAAACAGCCTTTTTGTACCAGCAGAAATTGTTAAATGTGATGTAGATTTTGTCGTTGTTGTTGTTTTTGGAAGTTAAAATATGTTAGATCTTGTTTTCATATGATTTTGTCTGCTTTTTCATGCAGATGTGCAGAGTTGCAGGTGCTACACACAGCTAGGAACAACACAAGGTTTGACAGACTTTACTCTTATTACTTCCTCTGTTGTTTGAGAATAATACTACCTGCTTTTTCCTTATTACCTCACTTGGCTAAATAAATAAATACAGAGTTGATGTGTAAATGTGGGTGATCATACAGTATGTTAATATGTAATCTAATTGATTTTTGAATGAGATTTCTGAATGAACCCTCTTTGTAGCTTAGTTTCTATAAAAGGTCTAGGTCGACTTTTGAGCTCTTAAAGTTAGAGTATGTCTACATAGTATAACAAAATATTTTATTTCAAAAGGACAAGCACTTTTCTGTGATATAACTCCTTTAAACGGCTTTAGCAGAAAGCAGGCACACGAGAGGACTGATCTTATCCCAGAGAGTGGTCTGGAACACTGTTCAGCTGGTGGTGTAATCCTGCCTGCAGGTGTGATCATGTTTTTCTTACGCACTTGAGATTTTCTTTTCTTGTCTCCTCAAATCTTATGGAAAAGAAATCTACTGATCTATGCAGAATATTTTCCTCTTGACAAGAAAAAAAATACAATTTGCTCTTTGTGAGCAAAGAGTCCATTGTTAGCTGCGCTGTAAGTTTATGTAAGAGTGGCTTGCAGGGCAAGAGAGAAAGACAGAGAGCGCAATAAATGTAGGCTGAGTTTCTAGTAAGGTGGCGAGCTTGAATTATAGGCTTTGTTTTGAGACATATCCTGGGATTTTGATCATACGCTTGAGATGGCGGGAGCAGAAAGCAGCTTAGCGCTACGCATGTGATGTTTTACAAGTTTTTACAAGACAGTCATCACCTAGAGACCTAAATACCAGCACACTTACAGAGCCTCTCATTATTTTAATGTTGGTAAATGCAATATCTTACTATTACTATTGCGCATTTTTACATAGTCCCTATTACTAAAGGATATGAAGAAACTCCTGACTTTATGCTACAAACATGAATGATCCCTCAAATCATGTGACTTCTTGAGGTGTGGTATTACTGATGTTAAAACTGATGAAAGAGACACTGACTTTCATTGAAGGAGGAACCTGAGCCATGTCATTTAGTATAAATAATATGGAGCATACAGGTGAGGTCAAAAGTTTACATCCCCCTTTCAGAATCTGCAAAATATAGAAAAATTTTTATCAAAATAACAGGGATCATACAAAAGTATGATTCTTACTACTGTGTTCTTACCTGATTGATCCACAGCTGTTTTTTTTTTTTTAGATATCTAGTTTAGATAGTTGTTCATGAGTCCCTTGTTTGTCCTGAATAGTTAAACTGCCTGCTGTTCTTCAGAAAAATCCTTCAGGTCCCACAAATTCTTTGGTTTTCCAGCATTTGTGTGTATTTGAATCCTTTCCAACAATGTCTGTATGATTTTGAGATCCATTTTTTCACACTGAGGACAACTGGGGGACATATAACTGGGGGAATATGCAACTATTACAGAACGATCAAATGCTCTCTGATGCTCCAGAAGGAAGAACCATGCAATAAGAGCCAGAATGGAGATGTGTACATTTTTCTTATTTTGCCTAAATATCATTTTTTTTTTTTTTTCATTTAGTACTGCCCCTCAGAGGCTACAGAAGATTTCCCAGAAGACAAAATAAGTTCAATTTACCCCAATCTTCAAATTCAAAAAGCTTTCACCCCCCGGATCTTAGTGCATGTTTTTTCCTTCTGGAGCATCATTGAGCAGGCAGTTTAACTGTTCAGGTAATTTTTTTATAAATTCAACTATTATTTTCTCTTGTGGAATAAATGTAAACATCTTTTATGTGAAACATCTTATTCAGTTCAGTACTAAATAAAAAATAACATGCATTTTGTATGAGTCCTCTTATTTTGGTAAAATAATTAACATTTTGCAGATTCTGAAAGGGGGATGTAAACGTTTGACCTCAACTGTATATATTTAAATTATATACAATTAATAAAACTAGAAAATATCAAAGTTTACACTACCGTTTAAAAGTTTTGAAAAGTTGGAAAGATCTTTTAATATTTTTGAAAGTCTCTTGCTCACCATGGCTGCATTTATTTGATCAAAAATAAAGTAAAACAATAAAATTGTGACATGTTAGTGCAATTTAAAATAACTGTTTTCTGTTTTAATACATTTTAAAATGTAATTTATTCCTGTGACACAATGCTGACGTTTCAGTATCATTACTCCAGTCTTCAGTGTCAAATGATCCTTCAGAAATCATTCCAATATGATGATTTGCTGCTCAAGAAACATGTATTATTATTGAAAACAGTTGTGCTGCTCAACATTTTTTTTAGCATTCTTTGATGAATAGAAAGTTCAAATGAGCAGCATTTATTAGAATCTTTTGTAACATGGTAAATGTATTTTTTATTGTTTCTTACTGTATCTCTTTTTATCAGTTTGTCATTGCTGAATAAAAGTAATCATTTTCTTCAATATATATATATATATATATATATATATATATATATATGTATATATAAACGGTGTGATGAATGTCAGTCTTTAACTAAAAGACAATGCAAAATGCCATTAAGGACTTCAGGAAACATAACTGCGAGATGAGCTAAATTTATTAGTGAATAGCTACAATATTTCAATTAAAAATAACTATTTGATCTAAACCTTTTGAAGCAAACAAACCATTTGGTAGCAATGGGCCATACACACATGCAGTGATTTTATCACAGAATATCATCCAGTGCCTCTATTGTTGGTGGTAATGGATGTTCATGCTGCTGGATGCACTAATGTTACCGGAGTTACATAGTTTTTTGAAAATCTGATCATAAATGACATTTATTGCCAGTAAAACTAACAAATCCTTCCATTTTCACAACAAAACAGCTTTTCCAGTTAAAATTTCTAGATGGATGGAAGTGCTTGTGTATAAATTGCAGCAGTGTATAATGCATCATAACAATTTCTGACACTGTTTTTCCCCACACAACGTTTTTTTTTATTTTTTATTATTATTTCTCTGTATGTAGGCAAAGACAATTCATATAAAGCAATCACTCACAGTGCCTTCTTGCTAAATCACTGCATGTGTGAACGTCTTTGTGCTCTCTACAGCATAACATAAAGGACATTGTATTGTTTTGTCATGCTACACTGGAGCTCGCTGAAAAAAAAAAAAAAACCTCAGTACGGGTAAAGTTACCTTGTTTTGAAAGCAGCTGCTCTCACATTACTGATTTATTTTTTACTATGTGCATCATCACTGCTAACTACTAACTACCAAGTTTCAGCCAAGTTTTTGAAAACAACCGGAATCCAGCCAGTCACACTCCTTTAACACACGTCTGTTTTTGAAGCACCTGTCAGCTGTCTCTCTCTCTCTCTCTCTCTCTCTCCTTCTTATTCACAGTTCACCTGCACTCATGTCTGGTCTTGCATTGGTGATTAATGCAATCCAACAGGTGTTTGCAAAGACAAACCTCTCCACACGTTGCAATAGAACTGAAGCTCTTTTAGCCCTGCAGGCATTGTGCCGTGACTCTATTCATCGTTGCGTTTTGAACAAAACTGCCCTAATCACTGACAAGACTGGAAGAGTTGCTCTCTTTCTTTTTGGTTTTCTTAATGAACATATTTGACCAAGCGTGTGAAAATTAACTCTAACTGAATCCACTGGTGAATTTTCAGTCTATTTGCTTTAGAATTCGGAGGCTTTCTTGTGTTTGATGACCCTGTGAACTTGAGCTTGACTGTTTTTCCGCTCTCGGCTGTGTGTGTGACTTGGAGCATGACGCCGTCGTGTGTCTCTAGGCGTGTGAGTGTGTGCGAGGAGTGTGACTTCGTGTGCGCGGGGCGGTGCTGAGGCCTGCGGCGGTGCTGCTTATGAACTGGTCAGACTGCCTTTTTGATTCTCATTTCCAGTGCCACGACTATCATCGAGTTGTTCCAGCTGGCCTCCGCTCCCTCATCATGCAGGACTCGAGCAGACCTGCTGCGGCCACTCTGTTCCACGTTGTCAGCACAACGTGCATGAAACAAGGTCTTAATAAGAAAAATCTCATATGCATCCAAGTGCTTGTCCGCACCGCTTACTTCCCTCGGCACTTGCTCAGGGTTTCATTTTTAAAGGGGTCATATCATGGATTTTCCTAGTTCATTTTTCTCCCTGAGGTCCACTCATAATGTTTATAATAAGATTAATTTATACTTTTTTTAACCAAAAAAAGTTATATTTAGTTTTATATGACTATTTTATACTCTCTATCTGACCCTTAGATTTCCACAAGCTGTTTTATGCTGCTGTGCCTTTAAGACATATACTGTAGGCTATATATATATATATTTAAAAAAATTTGCATGTGAAATGAGATACAGCACTTTGCTGCTAACTTTGCTGTTCAAGTGTAATAAAAGTTTTAAGTGTCTCATCGACAATATGAAAATCAAACAATTTGCATTGAAATACGCAACACAACAACAGACTGACATGCCCTTTGAAAAAGTATGCTTAAAGTACACTAAAGTACACTAATACACTAAAAAGTGCACTTTGTAATAATTTAAATGAGATTGTTTTACTTTAATGTACATTTTATATCATGTTTGAATCTTTTGGACACTATTGTGATGTGTTGGCTATAACACACTAAAGCACAAGTAATTGATTGTAAGTTTAACTCTATTGTGTTACTCAAAATGACCAGTTATTATATTTTATTATATTTTAAATATATCTAAAATGCAACTTCATCATTAAAAAATATATATATTTAAACAGGTGACATACAAGTTTCAGTAGAAATTATGTTAAAGTATATTTGGCAGTTACCATATTTACCATACTTCAGCCATATTTACCATACTACCCTATTTCAAAAACAATAGAAGTAATTATGAAATTACATACGAAGATGTACTTAAGTCCTGCTTACAAGGGGATCAAAAAGCACTTAAAAGTTCAGCAAGTGGCATGTAATCAAAATTTTTACTTTCAACTTTAAACGTTTTAATTTTATTGCAATTAACATGCAGTTAAGTTTCTTTATTATGATTCATTCTTCTTGTGTTTAGATGTGACCTAAATGATAATAACACCTGATATTGGAAACACAAGGATTTCTAACTTACTTTCAATATTTTTTTTTCCCCCACTGGTGAGGAAGTTTTGAGTTCTGAAAGTTATGGTTTATTAGTACAATGAACAATCTTGAGAAGACCTACTTTATCATACAGTAAAAGTCTACATACATGTGGTCGCAACACAGTAGCGTTAGACTGCTTATGTAAAATTTTGATATTGAAGAAAACTAAGCATTGTAGTCATAAAATATTGTGCGTGAAGCTGATTTGAATTTGCTTTAGACCATTAGACATGATGTTGCACTGCCTTCAAAGCTTGTCTGAAACCAGTTTGCTTTGGAAGAAAGTCCATGCTGCTGCTTTTGGTTTTGGACGCAGTGCTTGTCCTGTTCCTCACACACAGAGCAGTTTGGAAGCCATTTTCTGCTCTTTTAACTGTACGCAGGGAACTCAAAATGGCTTGTTTTTTTATCAGGGCTGTTTTGGCACAGGTCCCCTTCATGACAAAACCTCTCCCGTACTGTCTCTGCAGGTTATGTGTTTGTCACTGTGATATGTAATGGCCCAGGCCTTGGCAAGTCCCACTTGTTTTTTCTGTGGGACAAATTAAGTATTTTGCAAGAGCTTGGCAGCAATTGGGCCAACGTTTTCTGGGTATTCGCTCAATCCATTTCACCAGAAAGACGAACTCTCTTTCTCATGCCAAGACATGAAATGATACAGAAATGTGGTCATATTCAATCTATAGCTGATCAGGTCCTATCAGGCAAACCTATAAAACTCAAGGAATGTCTCTTCTCAGCTCACTGCTGACTGATTCTGTCTCTGCGTATTTATTTTAGTACATGGCGTTTCCATGAAATGTGCCGTTACTTCCAGCGCCCGTGGGAATTTTTGCTTATGTTGAAATGTGGATGAAAAACGGAATATTTTATCTTGAATAGGCATTTTGTGGTGCTTAATAATGTCACACACAGAGCAGTTTGGAAGCCATTTTCTGCTCAGAAATACTAATTCTGACAAATTAAGTATTTTGCAAGAGCTTGGCAGCAATTGGGCCAACGTTTTCTGGGTATTCGCTCAATCCATTTCACCAGAAAGACGAACTCTCTTTCTCATGCCAAGACATGAAATGATACAGAAATGTGGTCATATTCAATCTATAGCTGATCAGGTCCTATCAGGCAAACCTATAAAACTCAAGGAATGTCTCTTCTCAGCTCACTGCTGACTGATTCTGTCTCTGCGTATTTATTTTAGTACATGGCGTTTCCATGAAATGTGCCGTTACTTCCAGCGCCCGTGGGAATTTTTGCTTATGTTGAAATGTGGATCAAAAACGGAATATTTTATCTTGAATAGGCATTTTGTGGTGCTTAATAATGTAAAATACTGTGATAGTCCAACTGAAATGACAAATCTGTTTATTTAAGAAATCAACACTAGTCAATTGAAACCAAAAGCGTATTTTATTGTGTTTAGAGTATTAGAAACATATTATATTTTTGTGAGGGAAAACTATTCACATGACAAGGCAAGGAAATACAGACAGTTTAGATGTATATACAGTGCATATTTTAATGTAATAGATAGTTAGTGTTTTTTTTTGCTTATGTTGAAATGTGGATGAAAAACGGAATATTTTATCTTGAATAGGCATTTTGTGGTGCTTAATAATGTAAAATACTGTGATAGTCCAATTGAAATGACAAATCTGTTTATTTAAGAAATCAGCACTAGTCAATTGAAACCAAAAGCGTATTTTATTGTGTTTAGAGTATTAGAAACATATTATATTTTTGTGAGGGAAAACTATTCACATGACAAGGCAAGGAAATACAGACAGTTTAGATGTATATACAGTGCATATTTTAATGTAATAGATACTTAGTGTTTTTCATCATTTTTGAACAGAAATCAGAACATAACTTACCAACAAGATTATTAAAGTTATTTCAAAATAATATTTACATTCTGATTGATTTGTCAGTGTTATTATTAGCAAAAATGGCTGTTTTCAACCTTATACATAATGCTTAATATTTTATATTAACTTGTGTTTTGGGAGGGAGGATTAATATAATGCATCCAACATCAATGAATTTAATATTATCATTATTAAAACTAAAACTAGAGTAACTTGTCACTGTTTAATAACAATATTACATGCATACTTAGGAATATTTTTGATTATTTTATTTTATTTGTTTAAAATAAAAATATGCCCTGCTTTAAAAACTGGCTGACATTTTCTTAACATTTACTAAAAGCAATTAAAAAAAAAAATAATAATAATAATTAATAAAAAAATAATTAATTATGTGCCTACTGTTTCCCCTCTTAAAGGGGTCATATGATGCGATTTCAAGTTTTCCTTTCTCTTTGGAGTGTTACAAGCTCTTGGTGCATAAAGAAGATCTGTAAAGTTGCAAAGACTAAAGTCTCAAATCCAAAGAGATATTCTTTATAAAAGTTGCGTTTCAGAAAGGCGGGGCATAGAGGAGAAACAATAATGTTCAGTATGTGGAAAATAATGTGTTTTTGAACCTTAAACCGCATAAACACATTTCATTACACCAAATACACAAAATAATGTTCTTTTTAGCAACATCATATGACCCCTTTAATAAAATTCTGAATCAGCTTTAAAAAAAAAAAAAAAAAGACCCACCAGGACTTAAAACAGTGACATGTACAGTATTTAAAAGAAATTCACTAAGAGAAAAATATATATAAATAAAAAGCAGAGAACAAAAATGAATAAGGAGCAGTGTTTAATGAAACGGTGAATTAGCAATTCATTTCGAAAGCAGAAAGATGAAGTGAATCTTTGAACTTGATTTAGTTGACCTTTGCTTTGGTTGAGCAATACTGCTTGCTGCTTCCTCCCCTTTCCCTTAAACTAATGTAATTCTGAAATATCACACAGTGAGACCAAGATCAAGTTTCATTGCATAGATCGCTGATGTCTTTTTATGAGCAAACAGACGCTCATCGCGACTCAGCGCCAGGTATTTACTGAGAGCTGTCGTCACCCTTTTCTGAGTGGAGTGAATGAAACAGGTTTCCACCCACCTGTAAAACAGCAGCAGGCTCACGGCCAGACATCGAGCAGCGCAGAACACAATCTTTGAAACAGGAGATCAATTGTTTGAATCCAAAGACTACACAAAGGCACGGCCGCCTCAATGAATTATGATAACCTTTGACCCTGAAGTCAATGTGCGTCTGTTGATGTCCCAGGAGAACAGGAATGCACATATCGGATTGTGTAGTCGATGAAAACAACCAGCTTAACATTTTTACAGTGGTTAATGTTTTACATACTACTCCAGTAACTGAACTGATTTTTGACTCTAATAAAGTCATAAAGTTTTATAGGTAAAGTTGACATACTTATCCTGACAAACAGTCTTGAAAGCTTTCGGGGGAAATACAAAGGCCCAGAGCGCCAAGTCCTGGTTGTGATCTAAATCATTTGTTTACAGTTCCTCTGAATGAAACATGCACACAATGAAATCACTGTTCTCCAGAAACAGTGTTTGTATATGTGTGTGTTTATCTGTCATCCGCTCTTGGAACACAGTTACAGAAAGCA
>NW_015650001.1:1416355-1424131 GCF_001515625.1 Sinocyclocheilus rhinocerous
ATGAGCTTTGTAAAAATCGACGCGTTTCAGAAAGGCGGGGCATAGAGGAGAAACAATAATGTTCAGTATGTGGAAAATAATGTGTTTTTGAACCTTAAACCGCATAAACACATTTCATTACACCAAATACACAAAATAATGTTCTTTTTAGCAACATCATATGACCCCTTTAATAAAATTCTGAATCAGCTTTAAAAAAAAAAAAAAAAAGACCCACCAGGACTTAAAACAGTGACATGTACAGTATTTAAAAGAAATTCACTAAGAGAAAAATATATATAAATAAAAAGCAGAGAACAAAAATGAATAAGGAGCAGTGTTTAATGAAACGGTGAATTAGCAATTCATTTCGAAAGCAGAAAGATGAAGTGAATCTTTGAACTTGATTTAGTTGACCTTTGCTTTGGTTGAGCAATACTGCTTGCTGCTTCCTCCCCTTTCCCTTAAACTAATGTAATTCTGAAATATCACACAGTGAGACCAAGATCAAGTTTCATTGCATAGATCACTGATGTCTTTTTATGAGCAAACAGACGCTCATCGCGACTCAGCGCCAGGTATTTACTGAGAGCTGTCGTCACCCTTTTCTGAGTGGAGTGAATGAAACAGGTTTCCACCCACCTGTAAAACAGCAGCAGGCTCACGGCCAGTCATCGAGCAGCGCAGAACACAATCTTTGAAACAGGAGATCAATTGTTTGAATCCAAAGACTACACAAAGGCACGGCCGCCTCAATGAATTATGATAACCTTTGACCCTGAAGTCAATGTGCGTCTGTTGATGTCCCAGGAGAACAGGAATGCACATATCGGATTGTGTAGTCGATGAAAACAACCAGCTTAACATTTTTACAGTGGTTAATGTTTTACATACTACTCCAGTAACTGAACTGATTTTTGACTCTAATAAAGTCATAAAGTTTTATAGGTAAAGTTGACATACTTATCCTGACAAACAGTCTTGAAAGCTTTCGGGGGAAATACAAAGGCCCAGAGCGCCAAGTCCTGGTTGTGATCTAAATCATTTGTTTACAGTTCCTCTGAATGAAACATGCACACAATGAAATCACTGTTCTCCAGAAACAGTGTTTGTATATGTGTGTGTTTATCTGTCATCCGCTCTTGGAACACAGTTACAGAAAGCATGTAAAACCAGATTAGAAAGAGCATGCAGACATTTGTGCAGGTGTACAGCGGCCCCAAAAAGTATGCAGACACCTAAGCAACACTTATGAATGTTATTTTGTTAAAAAATAAAATGACTTCACTTTTCTGAGCCACCTTTGCTATGACTTTTAATCAGGTGGTGTTTTGGTGATTTTTAGTGGCTGTGTGAAGTCAGTTTCTCTCAGTTGCACGTGTTCTAGCAAACCCTTACAAAAACTAATGGTAACACTTTGTTTTAAGGACCATTTCTCACTAGTTGCTTACTAGCATTCATGTTACTAGCATATTGGATGTTTATTAGTACTTATAAAGCATATATTAATGCCTTATTCTGCATGACCATATTCTTGATCCCTTAATCCACCCCATACCCAAACTTAACAACTACCTTACTTACTAATAAGCAGCAAATTAAGAGTTTATTTAGGGAAAACATTTATGTGTTCGATAATCAAAAGTGTTACCAAATCATGGTTCTACTACAGTAAGCATGGTTTAACTGTTTTTGTAATAAAACCATAGTAACCACAAAATGAACTATGATTTGTAGTAAAATCATTGTAAATACAAAACTAACTATGGATTTACTATAGTATGTGTACTGATTTATTTATACTGTGGGAGAAATACTAAAGCATGTTTTTATAAAGAATACATTTTGTTTCCAAAATTAACTAATTGGCTTTTATTGTCACTGTACTGAAAAACAAAGCTCAGCAATAGGATATTGTTTATACCCCTCTTTTTAACCACATGGTATAATTATGAATATGATCCACTAACATTCGACAACCAGAATATATGTAAATACATTTTGGCCTTGTTATAAAACTTAGTTAGCTGCCTTGTTGTCTACTGCCTACTAGCTAGTTAACTAACTAGGGGCCATTCACACAGAATGTGTTTTTGCATTCCTCTAGTTTTTCTATGTAAACATGCTCTACTAGACGGACATGTTTAAATGTTGTGCTTCGTCTTTTGCAGCATCTTGCGAATGACGCAGTGTTCTAAAAAGCGGCCCCCAAGTTAAAAGAAGTTCAGCGTTTTAAATTTGCATCTGTAGACCTTGTGATTTAACTTTTTTACTTCCTAGCATCTCATGCTTCAGGGTATATTACCATGACAACGATGATCATTTGCCTATTTGAAAAGTTTTGTGTACAGCATTGTCAAACAATGCATGGATCCACGAAAACGACTAAAAAAAGCTGTATTATGCTTGCCAGGCCAGTAGTTGGCGATGTCACTTTATAAAGAAACACTACGCACATACACACATATGCATTTTATTGTATTTGCACATACCTATAGACAGAACAGGTACGTATGCAAATGACATCACAGTTTTCACAAATTTGTGTTTTTGTAGTTTACACAGAGTTGATAACGGTATTGTTTTCAAAAGTTTACATTTTCAGGCCCCAAAATGCTGTTGTCATTTAAACAAACCGACTTTTGTGTGAATAGCCCCTAAATGATGGATCTAGATAAGTCTAGGCAGCATTGGAGTTGCTGGAGTTTAGCATTAGCATGTTGCTAAGATAACAATGCGATTCTGTAACTGTCACCTGTAGGTTCTGTTATAAAAATTTTTGTGTGTAATTCTTCATTTTCCTGAGTCTTAGGGTGCATCTTAATCAGCACCCATTTCAGTAGTCAGCGCACTGATTAGGGAATCTCAATCGCGAAATCCCTCCAGTGCTATGAAACTTTTGCTCCCTGAAAAATCCCACAATGCACCGCAAAAATAGGGAGCATCGATGCTCATCGATGTGTGTGTGTGTATTTCAGCAAACACACATCGCTAGACAGGTAGTGAACACATTTAGCTAACATTTTTAATTATTATTCATCTGAAATGTTGTAAGGACATGTAACAGAACAATGTGTTTAAAGAGAATAAAAAAAAATTATCAAAACGAAATTGACCCTTCACAGGGAGTTTGATTAACAGGCGATCTGACCAATCATAACGCAGAATCTGCCATTTTTGTCCCACAAATAAACCGGACTGTAAAGTAGGTTTACGTCAGTGGACTTAAACTTGAAAAATAGTGTGTACTGACGTCTTTACGCGGTTGAAACAAGATACCTTCTGATGTTCATTCATGTTTATTTCGTGCTATAACTACTAGTAAAGAAGAAGAGATGATCGCTTCACATGTCGCTTGAACTGAGGCACTACAGCAATCTGTCAGGACACATTAATTTGTTTAAAAAAATCACAAAATTTGAAAGCTGATACTTTGTTTCATACCAAAAGTAACTTGCTCTGTCCTGTCTGTCAGTGTGTTGTCAGTTTCCTCTTTGCTCCGTGATGTATTTTTCACTGTGTGAGAACATAATGGGTGGCGTGAGAGCAGCATGGCTTGTTGGACCAAGCAACAGTAACGAAGGGGGGTGGGTCTTTGTGAAGGGTCAGTTGGTCCTGCCTGTTTTTGATTAATTCCAATGGTGACATTCTACAATGTTGTCCGTTGACGTTGTATGTAGTCATGTTGCCAGAAATTGAGCAATCACTGTCCCAATGTGCCGTGAGCCAGGGTACTTACCAGTGACCGGATTCGTGTACACGATATACTGATTCACAATCTTGGGAGCTAGGGAGTTGTCTTTGTAAAACCGTTACATTTATCACACTTTTTGGTAATTTAAAACATTTTACATTGCTGCATATAGATCCTCATCTCCTCGTCTATCTGACCCAACCATGACAACAATAATTATTACCACCTATTGCACACACATATAATGTAAAATAGTTCATTTCTTTTCTATTTTATTGTATTTTCTATTTTTAATCGATACTTCTACGTATTATTTGGTATATTAATTATATTTATAACTGATGTTTTTGTCGCTTCGTGCACCATCTTGGATCGATCTGTCATTGAGCTAGATGTAATGCATTCTGGGATTTCCTTCATGCACTACTGCGTGAGACTTTGACCAGAATAAGGCCACTGTATAGATCTATTTATGTGTCTTTATGTTTATGAATGGCTTTTCTTTAGAAAATCTGAAAGCATTTCCAGTTCCCATCAGACACGACTTATTCTGTAGTGTTGGATCAAAGCATCTTTTGAAAACATTTGCTTTGGAGTTTGGTTTTTCAAAGAACTCATCACTGGCCTGTATTTAAGTTGCAGCCATGGACCAAAGTCACAGACTGAAACCAGAAGTTTGCCGATGCCTTTGTGAAAAACGAAAACTCTTGTGTCTTAAAAATTGTGGATGTGCTGCAGATGAAGCTGAATTTAAACGGAAGCGTGTTATATGTTAAGCCAGGAAAAGCTTCTGGGACTTTACGAGGAACTGAAGGGTTCACCCACGCGCTATGATCTCCACGCCTGTCCAATGCCATCAGCTGCTCCAATGGTTGATGCTTTTTATGGTCTGCCCACTTCGCAGTTCAAGCATATCTAAAATGATTGTCTTCAGCAAGCAAATTCTGATCTCTCCTCCCACACCAGGGCTGGAATGCCGGCCAAGAGGGGCCGTTTCTTCACCACAGGGGCCGTATCAAAATCACTCCGGCGATACTGATCTAAAAAGAGGAAGAGCCCCTCCTTAAGATAAGTCAAACCAAGATTACTAATGCTATTTCTATGACAACAGCTATTAGTGAAGCTCCCGCCCACACCCAGCTGTTACTAATGTAGTGTTGTTTCTCAATAATCACAAATTATCTGGAACAAAATGAAAATCACCACCTGGAATTTAGTCATAATCTTTAAAAACCCTTTAAAAGAAATGAGTGATGGAATGGGCTACACTAAATTCCATATTTTCACTATTAAACTGTGCTAAACAATGATGAGAGTAACTAACGTGGCTTCGGCATCATAAAACAATAAGCTTCCACCTGCTAGGGTGAGTCTCTCTTTGTCAGAAAGTTCCTCTGGAGAGGGTTTTGGGGTGAGGGATGGTGGAGATTTATGGAAAGGAGTGGGAGTGAGGTATGAGCTCGCTGATGGCTGACTGATGCACAGCTTGAAAGCATTAAAAGGGCTGATACAGCGCAGCAGGCTGAGTAATGCGCAGTGCACACATTCGCATGTCATCCTAGGCGAGCACAATGTATTTTTTGAGTTTGCATTGACTAATGCTCCGATAGAAACTTTGCAGTTACTTGCATTCTTTAAAGGGTTAGTTCATCCAAAATTAACATTCTTATATTATTTACTCACCCTCATGTCGTTCCAAACCCATGTGACCTTCTTTTTTCTTTGGAACGCAAAAAGATAATTTTTGCTATTAAAATGAATGGAGAGAGTTTAAAAGAGGGCCTGATGCTATGGCTTTGCGGTAAGAAAACACCAAGGGCCAGATTTACTAAACAGGGCAAATTAGCGTTAGAGCGCAATTCCATAAAAGCGGAGATGGGAGGGGAAAATTAGGCGTGTGATTTACTAACAATGCGCAAATTAAAGAACACAGACGCAGGCAGATCATTTCCATGATGACCAGCGCAATCTACCAAGAGCGGTGCAAATTACCACCTGCTTTAAGACATGCTTTTTTGTCATTAAATAATGGCGCAAATACCAGTAATTTGACAAGCGCAAACATTAGTAAATCGCGTTGTGTGATTCATTTTAATACTTTCCTCCCATAAATTTTGCATCTGAAAAGGAAACTCCTACAAATACATATTCAATAAGGTCAGGTGCAAAAATAACTGTGTCCATGCATTTTCAGTGTAAATTCTTCACTGCAAGTCTTTAGTAAATCCTGACAGTACTATTTTAACGTCAAATTATTTTGCGTTGGCACAAGCTGTTACTAAATCTGTCAGTCTTGTAAACAAGGCACAGCACATCCGGGTTCTACGTCAGAACGCCGGCTCCTGTGTCAGCAACATCACACGCATGCATCGTGGTACTCTCGTGAATGCATGTCGAAGACTGACACAGAAGAAAAAAAATTGTTGAATAAAGTTGTTATTTTTGTTTTCTTTGCGCACAAAAAGTATTCTCATAGCTTCATAAAATTACGGTTGAACCACTGATTTCACATGGACTATTTTAATGATGTCCTTGCTACTGTACCTTTCTGGGCATTGAATGTGTCAGTTGCATTGCTGTCTATGCAGGGTCAGAAAGCTCTCAGATTTCTTAAAAAAATATTTTAATTTGTGTTCCGAGGATGAATGAAGGTCTTATGGGTTTGGAACGAAATGAAGGTGAGTAATTAATGTCAGGATTTCCATTTTTGGGAACTATCTCTTTAATGAATCAGTTAATGTACCGTATTGTCCCGAATATAAGACGATGTTTTTTTCTTGGAAATACATCTGAAAAAACGCGGTCGTCTTATATTCAGGGTCTAGACTTTGACATGTCAATAATACACCCACAACAATAGGTGGCGCCAAATACGCATAAAACGAGTGTGCCATGAAATACGTAATGTAATGCGCGTTGTAAAGATCGCGAGTAAAAACAAAAGAGAAAGAAAACCTTACAGCTGCATGAGTCGTGACTGTCACGTTAGCCTGATGGGACCAACTCTACTTCTACTGTTAATAAGATTTTGGTAGGCTACTATTAGATGGATAGCCTAAATGTCCTAATTCAGATGGGCTACCTGTTTTTTTTTTAATGGTATATCAAAAAGTGTATATTTTTTAAATGTGATTGTTGGAGAAAAAGTTTCTCGTAACTTGGGGAAGTGAACCAGTGAGTAATGATGTCATACTATGATGCATAATTCTCCCTGATCCTCTGGTTTCCTTGTTCCTGCACACACACACCGCAGTTAACTCCACTTTGCATTTGTTTTTCAGATCAGGGACTGGCCATGCAACAGCTCAGAGTGACTCAATCCCTGCATGCAATTAGGCAATAACTCAGAAACCAAAAACAGACTGCCCAAAATTCTAGCTCTTTCCTTCTCAATCTCCTGTTAGTTTAGATTTGTGGTTCTTGTGTTTTTCAGGCTGTCAATGTGTCCCACAAAATCTCCACTCTCAAAGTGATAAACATTATAGAGGAAAAGTTCCCCTAAAACCAAAAATTCTGATGTTATTGACTGACATTATGTTCCAAACCGGTATGATTCTCTTTCTTCTGTGTAATACAATATGAGAATGTATCTAATAAATGATTTCAGCAATGGTATGAACCTCAAGCATCAGCTTTTGTCAAAACTTTTTTTGTGTTCCTCAGAGGGGGATAAACATTTTATGATAACATCATAAAATGTTTTGAAATGCCATGAGGGTGAGTAAATGATGACAGAATTTTCATTTTTGGGTGAACCTTGCCTTTATGTTTACAGTTTTTGCACTAGAGTCATAGATTATTTAATGGTACTTTTATAGTGTTTTTTCTGTCCTTTTTTGCAACAGTGTAATTTTAGTATTATGCATATACTATTATAGTCTGTATAAATATTTCTAAATATAGCTTTTATTTTAATTTTAGTTTAAGTTTTAGTAATTTTATTATGTGCTTTTCCATTTTTATTATTATTATTTTTTCATATATTTAGCTTAAATTTATTTTATTTCAGTTTTAGTTTTAGTAATAGAAAAACTTCCGGGTGCAAAGGCAACATGTTCATTTGCATTTTTTTTTTTTTTTTTTTTTTTTTTTTAAATTTTTTT
>NW_015650001.1:1424206-1433275 GCF_001515625.1 Sinocyclocheilus rhinocerous
TTTTTTTCATAATATTTTATTTAATTTCATCTTTATTTCAGTTAACAAATAAGATTTTTAATAGTTCTAGTAAAAAATAACAGCATTGTTTTGGAACTATGGAACTGGTCTTTCCATGGAAAAGAGCTGCATAAAGAATATTCAAAATGTCTCCTTTTGCATTCCATGGAAAAAAATAAGAGGATTTTAGTTTCCAATGACATAAGGGTGAATAAACAATGACATTTGTTTCCCTTCATGTAAACACAGAAGGGCACAGTTAGCCAACACACAGAACGAGGTCCTCACACACTAAACAGAATCCATTCTAGCAATCAGAAGTCAGAAATGTGGGCTGTTTTGAGGTACCCTGGGAATTATGAAACCTAAGATGAACTGTATACAGTATATGAACTGTTTACATATACATATGCTCTCTTATAGAAGCTCTGTTCTGCTCGTTGTCTCTTAAAAGACAGAACGAGAGGGAATAATAAGGGAAAACATGTGCAGGTGTCTCTGAGCTGTGGTTCGCTTGTCCTGACATGCACGTTGTTCTCGTTTAAGGAGGAGCTGTATCATTATCCTGAGAGACAGCGGCAGGCCAGCAGTGTGCCTGTATCGAAACAAGTACGGTCACAAACAGTTCTTAATCACATTGTGAAACCAGTGTTAAACCACCTCTAGTCTCTCCTGTCTAACGGGTTTCTTGATCACACTTGAAGATGACGGAGGAATAGAATATCACATTTCATGTGAAAAACTAGATTATTACATTTTCTTGAGAAATATCAGTTGTTGCCAAAATGCTAGTGTGTTTTGAGTGTTGTTTCTTTTGACCCAAGTCAAAAGAGCCAAAGTCTCTGATATTCTGGATGCTACATATTGCTACTTCACGCAAGTCTGAGCAATTTGTTATGCCCATTTTATCAACCACCAGGTGAAAATTGTAAACTGGATTAGAAATGAAAATGCACCTCCTCATAAAACCACACGCTTTGAGTCATCATTCAAGTGTATAACACAAATGGTAATGTTTACACGCCTTGCTGAGGGTAAGAGGTTTGTTTAAATCTATAATTACACACAATTATCTTAGCCTTACCTTTTCTTCATAGGGCTATATGTTAAAATATTACAGTTCTTCTTATTATAATCATGTTCCAAATTCCGTTTGATTTTAGTGCTCTCAAATGATTAATCATGATTAATCACATCCAAAATAAAAGTTTGCGTTTACGTGTGTGTGTACTGTGTATATTTATTATGTATATATAAATGCGCACACATACATGTTTATATTTTAAAAATATTTGCATGTGTATATATAATTTATATTATATATAAATACTTTATTGGAGTGTCTATTTACACTAAGTGCAAATAGCCCGTCTTGTTGGCAGAGGCTATTTACACTAGCTCTGCCCACTAAAGTGTGATTGGGGTGGTGAACACTACAAAAGACGACTGTCAAGCATCAGCTTCAGTGGTGTAGACTAGAGGGTAAAGCATGTACCGTAGTCATTTTTGACGCGATTGACCCGAGTTCGAATCCGCCTTTTGATGAACTTTTTTTCTCCCTTTTCAAATCTCATATTACATCGGTAAGGCATTTATTTTCAATAAAAAGGTAAAGGAAATAATCGAAAAGTTGAAAATAAAGTATCGGGTAGGGTTAGGGTATAGGTGTAGGGAGGGATTTAATGTCCCAATAATGTGGCATCCAATTAATAATTTGAATTAAAATGATAATTTCCACTCAATACGTTATTATTGCATACTGTTTTAGAATGTAGGCCTACTACAATACTGAGGTGCCGATAATTGCCACTATTTGCAATAAGTAGTATAAATAGCAGAAAATCCTGCTATTTTAACATAGTGTTAATAGAATCCATTGCTATTTACACTTAGCGCAAATAGCCGCTGCCAAATTTGATATATATACCTATAACATTTTTTTTCTTAAATATATGCATTAATGTGTGTGCATTTATATATACATAATAAATATGCACAGTACACACACATATATTATGTAAACACAGACTTTTATTTTGTATGCGATTAATCGTTTGACAGCACTAATTTATACATACTTCCAACTGCTTCATTTACATTCTAATAATAGCCTTTTTTAATGAAAAATGTGTTAAACTGGTATAGCAGTAAACTAGTAAAGCATTTTACAAGCATGTATTAAGCAAATACTAGTAGCCTAGTCTCTGATTTTTGGACCCCACTGTATGTTTGCCCTGAATAAATAAATAAATAAATAAGTCAAAGTCAAAGTCTGCTTTATTGTCAATTCTGCCACATGTACAGCACATACATATACAGAGAATTGAAACTGCGTTACTCTCGGACCCTCGGTGCATACAGTTAACACTTAAAACTAACAGTAGACATAATACAGATAAATACAGTTTAAAAAATATATATAAAATACAAACTATACAATATATAAATAAGGACATTGTAAAAAAAAAAGAAAAAAAAGAGAAAAGAGATAGAAAAACATCTACATTAGACTGTATAATTTCAAAAACAGAATGGTCTGACTTTAGCTTTGTGAAATAAGGCTACACAAAACATCCCAAACAGCAGATGGGCTGAATGAAAATGCAAATTCACAGATAGAAAAAGTGGCATAAGGCACATGGCAGTTAGAGTGCAAACCACTGATATAAACAACTGTGAAGATAATAAATAAATAAATAAATACAATTCTGTGACACAAACAAGCCTACTTACATCCAAGGACATTAATATTATTGTAGTGAATATGCCATAACTTTACACATCGTCTCAATGAACAAATGAGCCAATTTAATCAGCCAGATTGCGGTGTCTGGAGCACTTTTGCGCATGCGTTCTGTGCCGGTCAGCTGGCGGTGACGCGCAGAGGAATCCGAGCGGAGCCGCTCGCTGAACTCTTGAGGAACGCTCCTCCAGTGGAGTAAAGCGCTGCTGCTGTCTGCGCATGCGCTCTTCAAAGCCTCAACTCGGATTCCTCAGCTCTTCACCGCAGTCTTCACTCGAGGAGAGCGCTGCTGCTCAGAGTGAGCGAGCCAACGCGCGTCTCGAACTTTCGGCATTAGTTGCGCTTCTTGAGTAAACTACGGGCTAGAAAGTGAAACGATACTGAAGAAAAACACCATGTAGTGAAGAAAATACGGACGCGGGACTGTTTTATTCCATACCTACAAAGCAGAGCTGTATAGTATCGCGCTGGGGGAGAAGTAGACAGCGGTGGGATAAACATGCTCTCGCCGTTCTTGGCGTATTTGCTGTCGGTTGTGCTTCTGTGTCGGATTGCACGCTCCCAGTACTCAAGCGACCAGTGCAGCTGGAGGGGCAGGTGAGACACGCTTCAAACATCTAGATTATTCAAGTATTACTCGTTTGTTAATGGAAATTAAATGTAACTTCATGAATTGTATTTAGAGATTTAACTCTGATTAAATCTGTAGATCAATTAATATTGATGTTGTAAGTTAAAACAAACGTTTTGATACTAAAATAAGTATAATAATAACAATAAATAATATTGAATATTATTAGTAGGCTACTGTTTATGAGTTGTGTAGTGGTAGTATTTGGTATAAGGGCCAGTTTTTTTTTTTGGTGGCCTGTTAGAGGAGTGATTGTTATGAGTGGTTGTAGCACCGGTCTCAATTAATTAACATAACATTTTATTATTATATTATTATTTTTTTCTGTTATTCTCTTGGTCTTAATAGTATGTGTATGTACTTCTTTTCTTACTCAGATTTACTGTCTTAATTACTGCTGGCATAACCTGAAATCAGAAACTATCTGAGCAGTGATTTCATTTCTGCGCACTGGTTTGACCAAACCCATATTAATCCCTCATGTGTAACATAAAATCACTCTATTCTTTGTTTAAAGGCGTTTTAACTTTACCCGAATTAATAAGCTATTACACATAAGTTTGAACTGCATTTTTCTAGAAGCTTTTAGTTTCTATAATAATAAAATTGTGTCAAGATGGCTTTTAAATCCCTCAGTGTGCAGCTAGATGTGAAAGACGTTTTGAACTTATCTGGGTTGGTGATAAATCTTTAACTAATGAGGAGATTAGTTCACGCTACAGATTTCCCCACCACGTAACTTCATCTCATAATAACAACATTTGTTAAAATTCCTCAACAATAGCTCCCTTCCTTCAAAAAAAAAAATCCTTCAATATTACATTTTCAGGCTTTCTTTGAAGTCTTTTTACAGTAATACGGCTAAATGCACTGTACTCTGACTGTGCAGCCATAATCTGGTGTTGATTTGCCAGGTCTGAGTCTCTCATTACGGCAGAGCTGAATTTCAAATGCTTTTAATTAAAGAGGAGCCGTTATAAATGAGGACACGGCAGCTTGCGAGTCTGCTCCGCACATGTGTCACCCCAGGCTCTCATTTTGGTGAGAGTTTAATCTGGGGTCTTGCTGCAGGCCTACATTCATCTCTGATTGAAGAACTGCTTGAGGCTTCAGAAGCAGATGGCTCATTTTCTGCCCAACTGACAGCGGGCCGCAAACTCAAGCCACAGAACCTAAAAGGAGTCTAAAATGATGCCTGGACATGCAGCTCCTCGTGTTTTTGAGGAGTTGAAAGCGACGGGAGGTTCGACCTGCATTTGCACTTGCATGCTACGGGTTCGGCTACTGTCTCTGCACTTGTCTGCAGAGAGGCCTGTGTGTCCAAGGAACCATTGACTTGCATTTCAAAAATCCTAGCCACGGCAGGATGCCAGTGCTGGATCTTGCCAAAACGTTGGAAAGGAGAGAAGAAAAATGAGAGACGGTTAATGTGTATGTGTGTGCGCATGCTTGCACGTGACGGGTCATGCAGCAAGCCTCGCGCGTGGGTCTTAACACCTTGTGTGAAAAGACATTAACTTCATTCATCCTGCTCTGAGAAAAGCTTTTCATATGAGCTTCAGCTTTGGACTCGACTCTGGCGCAGACTGTTCAGAACAATCACCCTAATGTTTGAAGTTTCCTTTGCTGCGTTGCACGCAAAAGGCCACTGAACTAAAGCTGACTGAAGATCCAACCATCATTATTTGGGGGATTACCCATCATTTGCTTCCAAACAGTTTGGTTTTGCTTTGTTTAATCTAAGGCTTGTAAGTAGTTATTTGTGAAAGTTAACCAGCTATAACTGAATGTCAGAATTTGGTGAGTAATACATCTCAGTGTTTGATGTTTGACGACTGCCTACTATTTCCCTTCCAGTGTTTTAAGGCATCATACGATTGCTTCCAGACAGTAGCCAGCAAAATTATGCTGCCTTTTGAAAACGTTTGTTTTGGCTGAATTCACGGATAAGCCAATCCCAGAATGATTGCACTTAGTGAACAAAGCTCCTCCTGGATGGAAGACGGAAGTGAAGAGAAACATGGATTATAACTGTATTTCATCCAGTCCTGAAGTCTGTAGATAAAAATCGACTAATCTGATTAAAAATTGAGTTTTACCAGTGTTCGATTTGATATAGTGGCCCATATTTTCAACCATTTTGAGATACTCTGCTGCTCTAGGAGTTGAACAATATATTGCCATGGCTTATATATCATATGTTTGGCCAGTAAGTGTCATAATTGGGACTTTTATTGACAGTGTTGAGAACTCAATGTCATATTTATTTCATATTCACCATGTACAGTATTCGCCGATTCTGATTCAACAGATTGCACAGACTTCTCACATTTTTGAGTACAGTTTGTTTGTTTTTCAATAAATTGTTGGGTTATTTATGCCTTTTATTTTGATAGGACAGTGGAGAATTGACAGGAAAGCATAGGGTAAAGAGAGAGGGAAGCGGGATCAGCAAAGGATCTCGAATCAAACTCGGGTTGCTGGAGGTGTAGTTGCGCTACATGTCGATACACAAACCACAAGGCCATCAGTGCCAACTTTTTTCATGGTTTTAAAGTTGTGATGAAACAGATGTGGCCCTAGATCTTCTTCTGTATTCTGATGTACATCGGAGTGTAACGGATTATCGAGAAAAAAAAAAAGCGAATGTAGGGCAGGGACTTGTTACTATCCATCGGTTGATGATTGGATGTTGAGCTCAATAGTATGTGTTTAGAAAGTAGTTGGGGTGAATTTTGATTACTGACTGATGTTAAAAGAAATGCAAATTTCTTTTATTTTGAAAACATAGAAGAACTTGCTATTTTAAGTATAAATCTGTTTATTTTACAGATTTTCCAAGTTGATTCATTTTAAGATTATTTAAATTTATTTTAGTAAATATTATGTAAAGAAATGTAAATGTAATTTTAGAGACCGCTATGCTTGTGTTATTTACTTTATATTAAGTGGTGTGATATATTTATTTACTTTATATCAGCCATTGGACACTTTGTTCCCTATAATGTTGAGCCATCAACAAAAAATATGTATCGTTCAGCCACTAATCTGCAACTTGTTTGTATTTGTTCCAAATCCAAAACAGCAAATATTTTGTATAAATAGTATGTTAAATAAGCTTATCTGCATAGTTAATTTATTTAATTTAATGCAGTTTTACACATGTCATTAAATTGTGGTTAACACTTAACAAGAAGGTCTCACTTGTTTACATTGATAAATGCATTAACAATGCTATTTAGTAAATATATAAATGTTCATGTTAGTTCACAGTGCATTAACTAATGTTCACAAATAAAACTTTTAAAATGTATTGGTAAATGTTGAAATTAACATTGACTAAAATTATTACATGCTGTATACAATGCATTTTTCATTAAGTTTAATTAATGTAGTTTAACTAATGTAGTAAACTAATGTTAACAAATAAAACCTTATTGTAAAATGTTACAAAATTGAAAAAAATGCATCATCTGACTGAAAAAAAAAAACAACCCCTGCCTATGTGCTGCCTATGTAGAGTGTTTCAGTTTATTTTCAGTTTATTAACTTACAAGGTTCAGTTTCAGTAGAATTCTGCCATATAAAGTAGGGTTGGTTCTGGAACCGAGCTTATATCTCCTTTCTCCTTTCTTGTAGTGGGCTAACCCATGAGGGACACACTCGGGATGTGGAACAGGTGTATCTCCGCTGCGCCCAGGGGTTTCTGGAGTGGCTTTACCCCACAGGGGCCATCATCGTCAACCTGCGGCCAAACACACTGTCCCCAGCGGCGTCTCTTCTCTCCGTCTGCATCAAGCCCTCTAAAGAGTCCAGCGGGACCCACATCTACCTGGACCGGCTGGGCAAACTGCGATTGCTCCTCCGTGAGGAAGATCAGGCCGAGGGGAGAGTGCACTGTTTCAGCATCCAGGACGGGGCGCTCTTCATCGAGGCAGTGCCTCAAAGGGACATCAGCCGAAAAATCACAGCCTTCCAGTACGAGCTGGTCAACCACAGACCAGGAGCAGATCCACAGTCATTATCTGGTATGAGGTTCTCTTGATCTTTAAAGACTTAAAAAGGCAGTTTTCTTTCATGTGATGTATTTCCTGAAACGGAAATGTACATGTTTTTTGCCAAATTTAAGGAGTAGAGTAGAATTTGGGAATATGTAAAACAGAAATAGTCTCAAAGCTATCAGACACAGACTAAAAATCCTATTATTATTTCCTGGATTATTTGTGACCCTGCCTGTGAAAACCCAGCTAAAGTCATTTTTTTGTGATTTACTGTTTTCTACATAAAATCATCCTTCATAATGTAAATAACGTTTTGTGAAAATGTATCCTTTATATCTTTAATACTGACAGAGTAAGGCCATGTCAAAAATGGAAATCATAGTGAAATTAATGGTTGAAAGTAAACTTTGATGCTTGTTATCTCATAATTAGACTTTGAGACTTAAGCCTGGATTTCACAGATGGTCACATTTAAAGAACAGTAAGATTTTTTTAATGTTTTTGAAAGAAGCTCACCAAGGTTGCGTTTATTTGATCAAAAATACAGTAAAACAGTAATATTGTGAACTATTATTAAAATGTTCTGTTTTAATGTTATTACTCCAGTCTTCAGTGTCTCATGATCCTTCAGAAATCATTTTAATATGCTGATTTACTGCTCAAGAAACATTTCTTATCATCATTGTTGAAAACCATGATACATTTTTTTTGATGAATCATTTATTTGATATAACATTAAAAATGTCCTTACTGTCACTTTTGATCAATTTAACCCATCCTTGCTGAAGGATTCATTTCTTTAAAAAATATTTTTTTTAGGTGTACCCTCCCTTTCTTTTGAATTCCAACAATAATTGCTTCTTTCAGCAAAAAGCATTATTACATTTCTGAGACTCCAGGGGTTTTGGGTACACGGTTACTAATGCACGCAATACCAAGGCTTTGTTTATTTTAAAAAGTATGCGATCTGAAGCCAATGTTTTCATGCCCAGCAACAGATGATATCTTTACCTCAGGAAACGTCCTCCCCTCTGTGATGCTGAGATGGTGGATCTGTGCTCATATTTACTCTGGAAAGCGATACTGATTTGAACCTTGTTTTTCGTGCGATAAATACAGACTGTGTTTTTCAGGTCGTGTGGCATAAGTCTCACAACGGGACGTCACAAGCGCCCCGTTACGATTTACACCGGCAAAACATGTGAAACATTCAGCCTCCTTTCAGAAATTACATTTCAAGCAGTGCACCTGCCAAATCCGAAGAGCTGAATGGCCTGAAGCAGTGTAGATGC
This sequence comes from Sinocyclocheilus rhinocerous, assembly GCF_001515625.1. Taxonomy (NCBI): domain Eukaryota; kingdom Metazoa; phylum Chordata; class Actinopteri; order Cypriniformes; family Cyprinidae; genus Sinocyclocheilus; species Sinocyclocheilus rhinocerous. Next base: position 1,432,874 of record NW_015650001.1, read on the forward strand.
ATCATATAACAAGTCTGTTTTTCCTCTCCCAAACAAAGCAAAAGTATTGTTCGGTATGAATTCATAACTGCCATGTAAAGTTGGCTCTGATAAACAGCTGTATTTTGCAGGCATGGATACAGTATAAAGCAGAGAAACTTTAAACAGTTTCCGTGGTTTGGGACCACGTGATTTGATGTGGCCCGTGATGTCAATGTCCTCCAGAAAGCTTGTGTGTTTGCCGTTTGTGATTTCAGCGATCTGAGCGGGCACATCTGTAAGGTGACCTGTTTTCCTGTTTCCGAACTTTTGGGTTTTTTCACGCTCACCTCATGAATGTTGACCTGCTGTGCTGGAATTGAGTTGCTTTCCATCGGTGTGGAATGTGTCTTATGGCGCTTTTCCACTGCATGGTACGGCACG
>NW_015650001.1:1433683-1466236 GCF_001515625.1 Sinocyclocheilus rhinocerous
AATGTAGGGCAGGGACTTGTTACTATCCATCGGTTGATGATTGGATGTTGAGCTCAATAGTATGTGTTTAGAAAGTAGTTGGGGTGAATTTTGATTACTGACTGATGTTAAAAGAAATGCAAATTTCTTTTATTTTGAAAACATAGAAGAACTTGCTATTTTAAGTATAAATCTGTTTATTTTACAGATTTTCCAAGTTGATTCATTTTAAGATTATTTAAATTTATTTTAGTAAATATTATGTAAAGAAATGTAAATGTAATTTTAGAGACCGCTATGCTTGTGTTATTTACTTTATATTAAGTGGTGTGATATATTTATTTACTTTATATCAGCCATTGGACACTTTGTTCCCTATAATGTTGAGCCATCAACAAAAAATATGTATCGTTCAGCCACTAATCTGCAACTTGTTTGTATTTGTTCCAAATCCAAAACAGCAAATATTTTGTATAAATAGTATGTTAAATAAGCTTATCTGCATAGTTAATTTATTTAATTTAATGCAGTTTTACACATGTCATTAAATTGTGGTTAACACTTAACAAGAAGGTCTCACTTGTTTACATTGATAAATGCATTAACAATGCTATTTAGTAAATATATAAATGTTCATGTTAGTTCACAGTGCATTAACTAATGTTCACAAATAAAACTTTTAAAATGTATTGGTAAATGTTGAAATTAACATTGACTAAAATTATTACATGCTGTATACAATGCATTTTTCATTAAGTTTAATTAATGTAGTTTAACTAATGTAGTAAACTAATGTTAACAAATAAAACCTTATTGTAAAATGTTACAAAATTGAAAAAAATGCATCATCTGACTGAAAAAAAAAAAACAACCCCTGCCTATGTGCTGCCTATGTAGAGTGTTTCAGTTTATTTTCAGTTTATTAACTTACAAGGTTCAGTTTCAGTAGAATTCTGCCATATAAAGTAGGGTTGGTTCTGGAACCGAGCTTATATCTCCTTTCTCCTTTCTTGTAGTGGGCTGACCCATGAGGGACACACTCGGGATGTGGAACAGGTGTATCTCCGCTGCGCCCAGGGGTTTCTGGAGTGGCTTTACCCCACAGGGGCCATCATCGTCAACCTGCGGCCAAACACACTGTCCCCAGCGGCGTCTCTTCTCTCCGTCTGCATCAAGCCCTCTAAAGAGTCCAGCGGGACCCACATCTACCTGGACCGGCTGGGCAAACTGCGATTGCTCCTCCGTGAGGAAGATCAGGCCGAGGGGAGAGTGCACTGTTTCAGCATCCAGGACGGGGCGCTCTTCATCGAGGCAGTTCCTCAAAGGGACATCAGCCGAAAAATCACAGCCTTGCAGTACGAGCTGGTCAACCACAGACCAGGAGCAGATCCACAGTCATTATCTGGTATGAGGTTCTCTTGATCTTTAAAGACTTAAAAAGGCAGTTTTCTTTCATGTGATGTATTTCCTGAAACGGAAATGTACATGTTTTTTGCCAAATTTAAGGAGTAGAGTAGAATTTGGGAATATGTAAAACAGAAATAGTCTCAAAGCTATCAGACACAGACTAAAAATCCTATTATTATTTCCTGGATTATTTGTGACCCTGCCTGTGAAAACCCAGCTAAAGTCATTTTTTTGTGATTTACTGTTTTCTACATAAAATCATCCTTCATAATGTAAATAACGTTTTGTGAAAATGTATCCTTTATATCTTTAATACTGACAGAGTAAGGCCATGTCAAAAATGGAAATCATAGTGAAATTAATGGTTGAAAGTAAACTTTGATGCTTGTTATCTCATAATTAGACTTTGAGACTTAAGCCTGGATTTCACAGATGGTCACATTTAAAGAACAGTAAGATTTTTTTAATGTTTTTGAAAGAAGCTCACCAAGGTTGCGTTTATTTGATCAAAAATACAGTAAAACAGTAATATTGTGAACTATTATTAAAATGTTCTGTTTTAATGTTATTACTCCAGTCTTCAGTGTCTCATGATCCTTCAGAAATCATTTTAATATGCTGATTTACTGCTCAAGAAACATTTCTTATCATCATTGTTGAAAACCATGATACATTTTTTTTGATGAATCATTTATTTGATATAACATTAAAAATGTCCTTACTGTCACTTTTGATCAATTTAACCCATCCTTGCTGAATAAAAGTATTCATTTCTTTAAAAAATATTTTTTTTAGGTGTACCCTCCCTTTCTTTTGAATTCCAACAATAATTGCTTCTTTCAGCAAAAAGCATTATTACATTTCTGTGACTCCAGGGGTTTTGGGTACACGGTTACTAATGCACGCAATACCAAGGCTTTGTTTATTTTAAAAAGTATGCGATCTGAAGCCAATGTTTTCATGCCCATCAACAGATGATATCTTTACCTCAGGAAACGTCCTCCCCTCTGTGATGCTGAGATGGTGGATCTGTGCTCGTATTTGCTCTGGAAAGCGATACTGATTTGAACCTTGTTTTTCGTGCGATAAATACAGACTGTGTTTTTCAGGTCGTGTGGCATAAGTCTCACAACGGGACGTCACAAGCGCCCCGTTACGATTTACACCGGCAAAACATGTGAAACATTCAGCCTCCTTTCAGAAATTACATTTCAAGCAGTGCACCTGCCAAATCCGAAGAGCTGAATGGCCTGAAGCAGTGTAGATGCATCATATAACAAGTCTGTTTTTCCTCTCCCAAACAAAGCAAAAGTATTGTTCGGTATGAATTCATAACTGCCATGTAAAGTTGGCTCTGATAAACAGCTGTATTTTGCAGGCATGGATACAGTATAAAGCAGAGAAACTTTAAACAGTTTCCGTGGTTTGGGACCACGTGATTTGATGTGGCCCGTGATGTCAATGTCCTCCAGAAAGCTTGTGTGTTTGCCGTTTGTGATTTCAGCGATCTGAGCGGGCACATCTGTAAGGTGACCTGTTTTCCTGTTTCCGAACTTTTGGGTTTTTTCACGCTCACCTCATGAATGTTGACCTGCTGTGCTGGAATTGAGTTGCTTTCCATCGGTGTGGAATGTGTCTTATGGCGCTTTTCCACTGCATGGTACGGCACGGTACGGTTCACTTTTGGGGGGTTTTCCACTGGGTACAGTAACTGGTACTTTTTTTAGTACCACCTCGGTTGAGGTTCCAAGCGAACCGTACCATTACCAAAATGTGACTTGTAAACTCTGCTAATCACTGATTGGACGGAGAGAATCGTCACTACCTGCGTCACTGAACTTGCGACACGAGACACAACAGACCTGCTAGATTTAAATAAACAATTTTTCAGGAGTCGTGGCAGTAGAGGCGGCGCAACAATAACGACATGTGAATAATCCCGCCCACTCTAAAGCGGTACTAAACTGCAGTGGAAACGCAAACCGAGCCGTGCCGTACTGTGCCGTGCCGAGTCATACCACGCAGTGGAAAAGCGCCACAAGAGTCCAACTGTTGGCAGGACATATCTCCATCTTTTTTCCCTATTCCCTTCCTCTTCCTCTTTTCCCCTGTCTCTCTGGCTTCCCCTCCCTCACTTTTTCCTTCATTACTTTTCGTTCCGCCTCTCTGAAGTGGTTGGGATGCATATGAATCTTCTCTCCATTAGCATGGAATGCAGAGGGACCAGATGTAGCAGGGACACTATCTTCCCCCTTTTGCCCTGCCAGCATGTGAAGTGGTTGCGATCCCAGCAGCGTTGCATTAATTCGGGGCAGTGAGGGCTGCTGACTCAGATGCCAGCCCATTCCTGCGGTTCCGTTTTAACTTTTGCATGTGATCCGCCGCAAAGCTTTTGAAAAAACCCATCTGCGCTTTAAGCGCGGCTTTAGTGTTCAGGATGTGGCAGCAGTTAACACTTCACATCAAACCTCTGCCAGGCCTAGCGTTCTGAACGATCACCCGCTTTGAAGCTTTGGCGTTTGCCAGCTGTTGCGAAGCTGATTCCTGGATGACCTCTGGCCCTGTTGGTGGTGCGATTGTTTCTTGTGTTGCAACACGGCCGACCTCTGGTCCGCTCTCCTCCACCCACAGTTTCCTCAACAGACATGACCTACTGTGCTCATATGTGAAGGGTCAGGTTCAGCAGATCGGGTTTTGATACAGATCAGTTATTTTGCCCACTCTCCATGGTAACACCCAATCTACGGTGATACTAGTAAATCTAGATTGCTATTATTTAAACAGTCTATCAGCCCACACTGTAAACAGCCATTGCTGATGCACAAGCAGTGCATACATTTATAATGGGAGTGATTTAGTTTTGTTATGGTTAATAACATGACTTATATTTAATGTTTTAAAAGAAATGAATACATACTCAGCAAGGACACCTTAAATTGTTCAAAAGTGACAGTATGTATTCATCAAAGAATGAACTTTATACTATTTCAAACTTTTTCTTTACATCAAAGAAAAAAAACGGATTCATAAAAGAAAAAATTGGTAACACTATTTACAGTGTCCTTATTACACATCTTTAATGTGCGTGTATATATACTATAGTAAAAACAGTAACACTTCAGTATAGGGACCAATTCTCATAATTACCTAGTTGCTTATTAGCATTATTAACATATTGGCTGTTTATTAGTACTTATAAAGCACATATTCTGCAAATTCTACATCCCTAATCCTACCCAATACCTAAACTTAACAACTATCTTACTAACTATTAATAAGCAGCAAATTAGGAATATATTGAGGCAAAAGTCATAGTTAATTTTTTTCTTAATGGCGAAAATTGCACCTTAAAATAAAGTGTGACCATAATAACAGTAAATTATGCATATTATGCATTATATATCATATGGTACATTATTTAATAGTATTTACACAGTGTTGCCTCTTTACGTCCTGTACAGACAGAATAATACTCTGTATTTGTGTAATTACACTGTAGTAAACACATCCTAAAATAAAGTGTAACTAAAAATGTATTACTGTTTACTGAAATGCTTTGTGAGCAGCAAATCAGCATATTAGAATGATTTCTGAAGGATCATGTGACACTGAAGACTGGAGCAATGAGGCTGAAAATTCAGCTTTACATCACAGGAATAAATTACATTTTTAAATATATTATAATTGAGAACATTTATTTTAAATTGTCATCATTTTTCACAATATTTTCTTTTCGTGGACACTTGTTTGTCACTCTTATTTGTGACTTGCTTCCAGTGTAGATTGGGTGTCAGGCACCATACGACACTCACTTTACAACAGTGTTGTAAACTAAAGACCAAAATACTTTAGCAACCACATTGCAATTTGTTGTTCCCACCCATAACACTCTAGTCTTGTGGCGATGAGTTTTGGACTGCCAGCCAACACTCACATTTACTGTAGTTGTTACAGTTTTGGAAAACTTTTTAAAGCCCCTCAATCCACTTGCACTAATAGACAGCTAAACTTTTGCCTGTCAGACACACCTGCCCTGACCCACAGACCGCTACCCATAAACCTGTAAAATACCCATAAACCCCTCCACCCAGCCACCTGAAACAACCAGTCGCTCGCTCCTCCCTGCAAGCCTGAGAGGGTTGAGACCCTCAAGACAAATGTGCTGGATTATAGCTGCACGTGGGGGCTGTAATGACCCCAGAGCCACGAGACTGTGGCCTGATTTATTTGGATAGAGAAACGCGCTGATCAAAGCCGACACGGTGCTGCCAGTGTTTAGCTTACACTGATTGCCTTACAGCAGTCACAGGACTCTGCGGCCACCTAAAAGCAAAGGAGTGTTTGTCTCTTGTCATATGTCGCTATGGGTTGTTAAATAGTGCAAAGTGTTCAACTCACTCTAGGTTGTTGGCACAGGTGGAACGTGGGCTCCACTGGACGTTTCTTTTTTGTCTTGGACCCAGAGCTACTAGTCCTTGGAGTCTCTGCTCCTTGTTGGAGTTCTTCTCAGCTGGATCTCATTTGCGTTGGGGTGTGAGGACGCGGTGTGTGTTTGTCAGTGTTTTTCTAGAGGGGGAAGGGTTGAGATGTTTCCCTCCTCTCCACCAACTTCAGATGTTTTTGTTTCTTTTTTTTTTTTATGAGGAGCCTTTTCTCGCAGGCCACCCCACATTTCTGTTTGGTTAGAAGCCGACAAACCGTGACGATAAAGTTGGCTTCTTCACGCTCAATAAATAACCATCTGCAGCAGAAATTAATTGTCTTTGAAAGTCCACGTGGTGGGTGTAGATAGATCAGTGTGCTGTTTTTTGTTAGAAGGATTTCTAAAAACAAAACGCTACATTATGCACGTTCATGTTCTTACTGTTGCTTTACCATCAAGCGTTGGCTGTGTTTGGTCTGATTTTGTTGTTCTGTATCTCTCCACAGCACCCTGCCAACCTTGTACAGATACGGAGGTCCTGCTGGCCGTTTGCACCAGTGACTTTGGTAAGACGAGTCACATCTTTAAATGTTTTTGATAATCACTAGTTTAAAATCAAATTGAATTTCAGTTAAAATTTGGAACCAGTCTGAAAGCATCCTTCCCATCAGGCAACTGTTTGAGTTACATGAATACTTTGATGGGATCAAATAAGATTCTTCAAAGAATCAAATAAGGTCCTACTGAATAAACTGAAATTCCTGCAGGAATTTGGAATTTGGAACCATTTGGTTCTTAAGAATATTACAGACCGATAAATGGACCACAGTCGCACCAGCCAGTTAATAAGCCAATATTTGGCCCTATTAGCTCCATACTTTACTGACAGCCTTGTTCATGGATTTAATCCTATTACTATCATTTAGTATTTTAAGAATAAACATTCACACAGAACAGATATTTGTGTTTACAAATGTGAGATATAGGGCAGTGGAAGAATAATAAAAAAAAATGCCTGGTCTAGAGATGTGTTAAAATGAAAACAATCTTACTTAGTTTTCCTAAAATGGATGATCAAAACTCCAAAAAAATCTGTTGAATTAAAGGGGTCATATGATGCGATTTCAATTTTTCCTTTCTCTTTGGTGTTACAAGCTCGAAATGTTTATTAGTCAAGGCTCTTCAAAAATCCATCTTAAATCTAACTATTTTAGATTAGACTAGGCTTTCTCAAGCCAACGTCAAAGTTAACTTACAAACTTTACTCATGTTGTTAATTAATAAAATTTGATAATTGCTAATAAGAAATTATTAATATAAATATATCCGCATCATATCAGCACTCCAGTATTAGTAATAGTATATCACTGAAAAGAGTTATGTTCGAAATTATGTAATATTTTTCTAAACTCTACCTGCATTGTTTTAGATGAATGGAAAACTTTTAAAATCCTGAAAAATACTTAAAATTCCTATTACTTTCTTATAGGGGCGTGGTCCTATTGGTTACATGTTTTTAAAGACATAGTTTGTGTTTTATGTTGGAATCAAAAATTAATCATAAGAAATGGTCACACTTTAGTTTGGGGATCAGTTCTCACTATTAACTAACTATTAACTACAACTTCTGCCTCAAACTCCTAATTTGCTGCTTATTAATAGTAAGGTAGTTGTTAAGTTTAGGTGTGGGATAGGATTAAGGAATCTAAAATATGGTTATGCAGAATAAGGCATTAATATGTGCTTTATAAGTACTAATAACCAGCCAATATGCTAGTAATATGAATGCTCATAAGCAACAAGTTAATTGTGAGAATTAGTCCTTGAAATAAAGTGTTTCCTAAGAAACTGTCAAGAGAAAATTCCCATTAAAATCTTTTAAGATTGTTGGCCCATTGTGTGCTATACATTAAAATGGGAACCCCATATACATTCTTTGAGGATTGTTTGACCAGGCACGTCCCATAATGCAGTCAGTATGGAGAAAAAAAAAAAGAAAAAAAAAACTGTTTTTCTTACGTTGTTTTATTTTTTCTCTCTACAGTGGCGCGGGGCAGTGTTCTTGGCGTGGCAGAGAAGGAGGACCAGACCTCTGTCACAGTGTCCCTGAGTAGCCTTTACAGACAGAAGACACAAGTGTTTGTGTCAGGGGGCGGCCGGGCTAAACGCTGGACAGGCTTTGTGAAGATGCCCAGGCAGTGTGGGGTTAAACCAGGGGAGGGTGAGTTCCTCTTCACTGGGACTGTGCGATTCGGAGAGGCCTGGCTCAGCTGCGCTCCACGGTACAAGGACTTCCTTAGGGTGTATGAGGACGCACAGCAGCAAGGGACCAACCCATGTCATTTGGACACAGACTGAATTCTTTCCAGGAAACCACACGGTCCACCCCGTCGCGAGGAACTGTGACCCTGCGAACAGCTGTCTGTCTCTGTTTGTGTCTGCAGAGAGAGATTGGGTTTAAATCGTATAGACTGCAATACTGATGCAGAAACCTGCTGTCCCAGCATGACTTGAGACGCGACTCTTGCTCTTAAAACATCCCGCAAAGACAACCGAAGTTGGACTTGAATTAACTAATCTAATGCCGATTTCTCCCGATATGTCTTAAGACTGATATTCACAATGTAGCAGATCTGGCTGATGAATGTGTAAAAATGTGAAAAGAACATTCTAAAACGGAAGTCCCAAATGCTTTGTAAAAAGCTTGATGTACAGTTTTGCAGTTGTTTCTATGACAGAAATATATTGATGAAAAAGCCTGCTGTTTAATTTTTATTTTTTAAGAAAATTTGAAAGTGCAATTCCTGCCTGTGTTTTGTCTTCAGGCTGTTCAATTGCAAATGTGTCTTTCCAAGGATTAAAACTTTTTTTTTTTCTCTTTGGAATCAAATCAGTGCCTGTTTTTTAATGTAAATTAGGTCATGGTGTAGTCTACTTCCCTCTATTGTGAAATACTTAATCTATGAACTGTCCAAAAATGATTTTTATTGCTTCTATATAGTCACTGTTTACTGGGGGTTTTAAGACACAAGAGCTCATCCCCAAGTATGAAGTATATTCTGGTCTCTAGATATGGCTTGAATCATTATTTAACGTAACTGTGTGAGGTGTTTTTCTCACAAGGCAGATTACTTAGAAAAATATTATCACACCTCTCCTCTACAAACCACACTTTTAGGGTAGCATTCATGTCCGTAACACAAGCAGTGCTGAATATGGTATATGCTTAAAGGGAAAGTTTACAAAAAAAAAAAAATACTAAATTCTGTCATCATTTACTGGTCCTCATGTTGTTTCAAACTTCAGTGAAACACAAAGGCGAAACTGGCATTTTTCAAAATCTCTATTTTGTCTTCCACAGAAAGTCATAGAGTCATACTAGAAAACCGGAATAACATCCCTTTCAAGTGTTACAGATCGGAAACTTGGTTAGTAACCGGCCAGTAATGTTTAGTTATATTTTGTTCCAATAATTTTCTATGAAACCAAGGGGTTTTCCACTGTGCACTTTTGGAGTCCAAAAACATTTTACTAATCCCTGGTTTGTTCAAATTCCTGAGCAGTATGAGCAATAGTGTAATAGTGATGCTTGATGATTTGAGGTATTAGTTTCACAACAAGGTACAGTTGGTCATAAACTTATATACACTTCGCAGAATCTTCAAAATGTTATAATAATAATAACAAAAAATAAGAGGAATCATTTGTTTTTCGTTTAGTACTACCCTGCAAAATCCTTTTACATAATAGATGTTTATACATAATCCGCAAGACAAAATAATAGCTGAATTGATGGCAATTACTGTACTTCATTCAAAAATGTATACACTCCCCTCCAAAAGTATTGGAACAGTGAGGCCAATTCCTTAATTGTTGCTGTAGACTGCAAATATTTGGGTTTGACATCAAAAGATGAATATGAGATGAGATCAACATTTCAGCTTTTATTTCCAGGTATTCACATCTGGATCTGATAAACACAATTTAGAAGATAGCACCTTTTGTTTATAGGGTTTAAGTCTGGAGATTAACTTGGCCAGTCTAAAACCTTCCACTTCTTGCCCCTGATGAACTTCTTGGTTGCTTTGGCACTATGTTTTGGGTCATTATCTTGCTGCATGATGAAGGATCTCCCAATCAGTTTGGTTGCATCTTTCCATTGGCAGACAAAATGTTTCTGTAGACTTCTGAGTTCATTTTGCTGCTGCCGTCATGCGTTACATCAATTAGGATTAATGAGCCCGTCCCAGAAGAAGCGATGCAAGCCCAAGCCATGACATTACCTCCCCTTTGTTTCAGATGAGCTTGTATGTTTGGGATCATGAGCAGATCCTTTTTTACAAACTTTAGCCTTTCCATCACTTTGGTAAAGGTTAGTCTTTGTCTCATCAGTCCAGTGATACCCTCACTCCTGCCCTTTGGAGGTTCTTGCTGATGTCACTAACAGTTGTTTTAGGGTCTTTCTTTACAGCGGTCACAATGTTTCTGTCGTCAACTGCTGATGTTTTCCTTGGTCTACCTGTTCGAGGTCTGTTACTTAGTACACCAGTGGTTTCTTTCTTCCTCAGGACATTCCAAATGGTTGTACTGGCTTGGGCCAATGTTTGTGCAATGGCTCTTATTGATTCTCCATCTTCTCTCAGCTTCACAATTGCTTGTTTTTCACCCATAGACGGCTCTCTGGTTTTCATGTTGGTTACAAGTCTAACTATAAATGCAGTCTGCACAGGCAAAATCTGAAACGGAGCGCAGACATTCAGTGCTATTTATTGTTTGAATAATCAATATAATAGGACACACCATTGGGTGCAATGGGTGGGTTCAAACAAAAGGTGCTATCTTCTAAGTTGTGTTTGTCAGATCCAGATGAAAATACCTGGAAATAAAAGCTGAAATGTTGATCTCTTGTCTCATATTCATCTTTTGATGTCAAGCTCCAATGTTTTCAGTCAACAGCAAAAATAAAGGAATTGACCTCACTGTTCCAATACTTTTGGAGGGGAGTATATATGGTTAATACATAATGCTGTTGTTTTTGGATAGTTGTTCATGAGTCTTTTGTTTTTCCTGAGGAGTTCAAATTGCCCACTGTTCTTCAGAGAAATCCTTCAGGTCCTGCACATTCGTTGGTTTTCTAGCATTTTTTCCAGCACCCATTATCAACAATGACTATGGTTTTGAGATCCATTTTTTCACACTGAGGACAACTGAGGAACTTATACACAACTATTACAAAAGCTGCACACATTCACTAATGCACAAAGTAAACACGGTGCATTAAGAGTGGGGGGTGAAAACTTTTGAACAGGATGATCCGGGAAACTACTTTTTTTTTTAGTACTGCCCTTCAGAAGCTACATGAGATATTTGCAAGTTTCCCAGAATACAAAATAAGTACAATTTATACCAATCATCCTGCTAATGGACCCATTTTGTTGTCGTAGTGGTGAACGGAAACCACAACAAATACAATTTTTGTGTTCCTATTTGCTCCAAAAAAAAAAAAAAATCCACAGAAGAGTTTCTTTGAAACTCTTCAAAACTCACATCAAGGTGTTATTAATGTTCAAAACATTTTTAAAAAACTTTGCTTTTATGTAGTTATGTTAATAACTCTGGAAATGCATTGTCAAAGTTGGTGAAAACGGTCCATTAAGGGTAGTACTAAATATTATTTAATGAAAATTATTTTTTTTAATTATTGATGTCAACTGTAAATATAAAACATTAAAAAAAACTTTGCTTTTATGTAGTTAATTATGTTAATAACTCTGGAAATGCATTGTCAAAGTTGGTGAAAACGGTCCATTAAGGGTAGTACTAAATATTATTTAATGAAAATTATTTTTTTTAATTATTGATGTCAACTGTAAATATAAAACATTTTTAAACATTTCATAAATACTCCCTTCTCTAACAAAACGCCTCTGTCATTGTAGCGGCCTCATGTTTGTGATTAACTAACCAACCAACCTCCTCTTCTCCCATTATTATTAAATCAAGAACATGATGCATAACAAGCCTTATCCATTGAGCATTGTGTGCAGATTCACATACGCCTGGACTCCCTCCGAGAAATATCTGGCTTTCACACTGGTGTTGGTGGTTGGTCTATTGGTCCAGCTCCACATGAAATGCATTACTTCTGGTTTTCCAGCCATACAGGAGAGTTATCATTCACTGGAAGCAGACTGGAGTGGATTCCTCTCCATGGGTTGCTGCGGTGCCCAGGGAGGCGCTCAGTCAAGGTCAGAGTGAAAGGGCTCTTTGTGTGAGCCGGGCCGGTCTGAGAGAGCGAGACGGCTTCAATAGAGCCCTGTGATGCCACACAAAATGGAGGAGCGGGCCATGTAGACTATAAATCTGAGCATTCCTGATGCTCATGGCTCACTTTCAGATCAACTATTTCAACATACAGACAAGAAGTTGTCGCAAAAACTTTTGGTTCTCGTTGGAGTTTTGCTTTGCTCCATCTCGTTCTGCTTTACATTTGACAGAAACACACCCATAATGTCTCTCAGTGAGTGGCCACAAATAGACAATTGCTTTTGCAGGCTGATCTGCGCTCAATGGAGAGTCTGAATTCCAGTCCAACGGCAGCAGCTCTGGAATCGCTCACTGGGAAATGCAAACAGTGTTCCCATGACAACGCTGCAGCGCAGCAAACCCTCGCTCCGAGCTCCTACGAGGTGAAAGGGAACAGAAAGAAAAAGAAGTGTGGTTGTCCATTTGCACCAGCCCTTTGAGTGTCTTGCTGGCGTCGTTCTGTCCAAGTGCGTCCCGACCGCATTGTGAAGTATGTTTGCGGTTTATGGATAAGGTGTTCCCTCTGGAGCTAGATGCTGACCCTGATGCCACATTGCTACTGTTTAGTTGTTGATGTAGACTCATATATAAACTGAGGAAGTGGACCTATGCCCCAGTCACAATGATAAAGTTGCTGTGTCTTGCAGAACGACCTTCCCCAAAACCAAGCTTATCTGTTTACTTGGACTCATCTGAAAAATCTGAGGTATTAGATTAGAAATTTTTATTTTTTATTATCTGTGTTTTTTGTCCTGTCACTGTCATTCTGTTACACTGTGGAAGCTTCTGTCACGGAAACAAATTCCTCGTATGTGTAAACATACCTGGCAATAAAGCTCATTCTGATTCTGATTCTGATTCTGAAATGGTTCACCCAAAATGTACAATTCTGCAATTATTAACAGGGAGGCACTCAGTCAGGAACACTTCGATTATCCCGCTTGATTCATTTGGATTACTTTTATGATGTATTTTTGAAGTGTGGACAATGACAGAGGCATTTTTTGTCAGAGAAGGAAATATTCATTAAATTTTTTCGCATAAACTGACAACTTTAAGACCAAAAGACGTCATAAAGTAGGGTTGTGCGAGACTAGTCGACTAATTGATTAAAGAAAATGCTGCTGCTAGTCGACATTGGAAGTTTGGAAAACATTATGAATGAAACTAACTTCAAAAAGCTTTTGTTGATATTTTTCATGTTATCTTCGAATAACGCCTATAACATAGAGTTTATATGCGCAGCGCTGCTTTGTTTACAGGGATAACTACGATAACCGCTGTACAAAAGCGGCACCCTCTTGTCCACCTATAGAGAGTGAATCTGCTTTTTCATTCATCCCGTCTCCTGCATTTGTTGCCGTCAGTGTTGTACATTTTAACCATTTGATGGAAAATAAGAACAATTCAGATAAGGTATATGGAATTATTTGACTGTTTGATTCATAGTTTAAGTATTCTAAATGGATCGCATATACACACACAATGTTTTGACTGTCTTCTGAGTGTTTCTTATATTTAGACTAATCGACTAGTTGGTTACAAAATTTCCATTTAAGAACTAATTAAAACTCCCTACATTAAAAAAAAATAAATAAATCCATACGAATCGAGCGGTTTAATCAAAGTGTTCCGAAGAGACAATATTGCTCCTCCATAAATCTGACTGTAACCAGGAGTATAGGAACTATTAGCCTATAACTGTTCCTTCATTTCTTCTTGGAGAATTTTTTTTTAAAAGAGTTTTATTTTGCTTCTCCACTTTGTAAAGAAAATACCTGGAGAAAGCTATCTGTTAGCATTCCCATGCAACTCAATGAAACTTGACTTCGGTCGTCTGGTGCAGGAACCCTCAGAAAAGCCATTTGCGCAAAATAAGATATTTTAAAGTATTTTTTTGACTTTAAACAATAGAAGACAAAACTAGTCCTTGTAAGGTAAAAGGTCGCAGACAGGCAAAATATGCCAATTTCAAGCTTTCGAAAGTCCTTAAAAAATGTTTCACTGGTAAAACATATATACAGCTATAATGTAGCTAATGAAATGCTAACCAGCCAAACCTTGATCCCTTGGCATAAACTGACCATTTCAAGGCCAAGCAGAAGCCTTTGGTTTTCAACCAATGTTTTCCAGACTTTTGGTCTATTAATACGTATTTGTTTTGCAGCTGAATAATCAACACCAAGGAAAGTAAGTAAATATAGCTTCCAAGCTCAGCAAATCAGAAGGCAAATGACACATAGTTAATATTCATGAGCAAAGCTGCATATGCAAAGCTGCCCCTGACTATAGCTATTGTTGCTCACCCAGTTCACTCTAAGGTTGAGGTTAGTGCTGACAACAGACACAGTTTCCTGGCACCTAAATGCTATAATCACAATTAATGGTTCTGGTCCAAGTAATGTTAAAATGTACATCCAACCATACGCATTATGAGAATACGGGAAACTATTCATTGAGGACATCCTTGGGGTGGACCGAATAAACATCGAGCGGTCAAGATATTTGCAGTAACAGCAAATAGCGCGGCAACTTGGCAGCAAGAGGGCAAGAGAAGGAGCTGGGGGTCCCGAGGGAGAGGAGATGGGAAAGCGAACAAAGCGAGTGATTGGTGCTCTGTGGGCCAGTGACATCTCTCCAGCAGGGGAAGTGGAGGAATGCTGGGAATGTGTTGACTTCACACACGCGCGCCCCCCGCAGAAGCCTGGCCCTGATGAGGGCGAATCAATAGGAGCTCTGTGGCGTCTGCACGTGGCGCTTCCTCCAGTACAAACACTACGCCTCGGCCCAAAGGACACCCACCAGCAAGACCTTCGCACACAGACAAGAACAACATACATCTTGATTATGAATGCCAAAGTGAATGTCCTTATAGCACCTCAGAACATATAGTGAGTATTTTTTAGCACTGAACACTGAGCAAGTGTTTTGTCCAGTGAGCATTTCTAAACTTGAATACAGGAACTGATTCATTGAGGACATCCTTGGGGTGGACCGAATAAACATCGAGCGGTCAAGATATTTGCAGTAACAGCAAATAGCGCGGCAACTTGGCAGCAAGAGGGCAAGAGAAGGAGCTGGGGGTCCCGAGGGAGAGGAGATGGGAAAGCGAACAAAGCGAGTGATTGGTGCTCTGTGGGCCAGTGACATCTCTCCAGCAGGGGAAGTGGAGGAATGCTGGGAATGTGTTGACTTCACACACGCGCGCCCCCCGCAGAAGCCTGGCCCTGATGAGGGCGAATCAATAGGAGCTCTGTGGCGTCTGCACGTGGCGCTTCCTCCAGTACAAACACTACGCCTCGGCCCAAAGGACACCCACCAGCAAGACCTTCGCACACAGACAAGAACAACATACATCTTGATTATGAATGCCAAAGTGAATGTCCTTATAGCACCTCAGAACATATAGTGAGTATTTTTTAGCACTGAACACTGAGCAAGTGTTTTGTCCAGTGAGCATTTCTAAACTTGAATACAGGAACTGAAAAGTGGGAAGGATCGACAGTATTTTATTTATAACTAGCATTGTTAGAATGTTAGAATAGCATACTACCATACTATTTGGGCTGTTTCTACAGCACGTAGTATGTATTCTGTACAGCCAGTATAAAAATCGTTTCACTCATGGATTGGAATAGCCAGATTACCTAGTATATTTACTAAATGAGCAATGCATTAGGGTCTACCCAAATGAAAAAGAAGTACACTTAATTATATCGAATGTGCACTAATAGTGTACTTCAAATCTTAAAAGTATATTTAAAGAAAAAATTTAAATCGTGCAAATAAAATCGTATTAATTAAATAAAAGGTCACTTAAGTAACGACGCACTTTTAAAAAGTGCACTCTGTAGCAATGTCAAAATAAAAGTTTTACTTAAAAGTAGGCATCTTAAATCATTATGTTTTAATGTCTTTTAATATATCTTGTAATGCTTCAAATAAGTGTACTTATTTTTATCACAGCTAAAGCACATGTAAAGTATTTGGTTATAATTTTAACTGTAGTGTGTTATTTGATATTATATAGTTTAAATTTACTAAATTGAAACCTTATCATAACATACAAGTTTCTATAGAAATTTTAGTTTACCATAAATGCTTGTCTGTACATTTGGCAGTACACTTTAATTATATTTCAAAGACAATAGAATTAATTATGTCATTACATATAAAGATATACTGTCCTACTTAAGTGGGTCAAAAAAATCACTCTAAAGCTAACTGCATTTAACTTAAAATGGCATTTTTATTTAATTGCAATTATATGTATATTATTTCCATTGCACGCACATTTTTTTTAAAGTGTAGGTGTGAAATCATAAGTAGTGTTAGCCACATAATCTTATTCATGATTCATTCTTGATCAAATGCAAAAACATTTTTACACATTTGTTCATACAGTGCTGAATTGAACAATATGTCGTGAATTTTAATGTTTAGAATTTAAAAATGCATAATGCATCTGCTTCAGATGCTAGTTATAAAAAATAGTAGGCAGTATTCAGTGTACACTGCTCAGTATGCAGTAAGCAGTACACTAGTTTTCCATTCAAAATGTAGAGCCTCATTCATGAAACACTAGGGGAACGAATTGTTTCAATGAATAAATGCAACAATTTACATCACAATGGATTTACAAACCATTTATATACAAATTTGTTCTGCTTGTGTGCTCCATGAATGAGGCCTAAAGGCCTATTGTATACGCTATATTTAAAAGAAATATTATCTACAAAAGCATTAGCCAAAAAGAGGATGAACCTCCAGAAGAGGTTCTGGAAAATGCATTAAAGCCTTTTATCTAATAAAAATTACAATGTGGTAAAAATACGTTTTCCAAATAGAAGGCTTGGATTAAAATGACAGTGCAATATGATATAATGTTCCATAATAATCAGAGAGGAGAAATCTGAGAGCCCTCGCTGTAAATCACACAAGACTTAAGTCCTACGGGTTTGAGAGGGAAAACGAATTCTTGTCTCTGTCATAACCTCTTTGTAAATGACCTTTTGCTGTTTTATTCTGTGTATATTTTTTTACAGAAATACTATTGTGTGATGTATGCATACAAACTAAATAGCTTGTGACAATTAGATTAAATACAGAGTCTGAAATAGCAATTGAATGTGAACGGCCAAAACCCAGCATGGAACTGAACGCTGAGGACTGGTTAGTGTTTTATGATCTCCAAGTGCATGAAAGTCTGGGGAATTATGTGAAGAAATTCCACTACACACAAACTCAACTTGCCCTTCAAATAGTCAAGGCGGCCTCACTTCTGTTTTCCCTTGTGAAAAAGAACTGCACTTAATTGTATTAAGTATGCACTTATAGTGTACTTCAAATCTTGAGTTAAAAAAAACTGTACTTGCAGATGATATATTAATGAATTAAAGGACACTTAAGTGTACATGAGGAGAGACCACTTTCATGATTTTTCTTAACACGCTTCAGCAAACTTAAGCACACTCAAGTGCACTTTATATTAATGTGAAATTGTAATGTGAAATCGCATATTAAATAAATGTTTCAATATTATTTTTTCATTCTTTATAGAAGTACAATTATTATGTTCTGCTCACTAACATACTAAAGCAGATGTAAAGTACTTGATTATAGTTTTAACCTTTAGTGTGTTATTTGAAATGGCAACTTTATCATCACAAATGTGTAATTAATTACAAATACATTTAAAAACAGGACACAGATGTTTCAAAACAAATGACATTAAAGGGGTCATATGATGCGATTTCATTTTTTCCTTTCTCTTTGGAGTGTTACAAGCTCTTGGTGCATAAAGAAGATCTGTAAAGTTGCAAAGACTAAAGTCTCAAAGTTTATCACAAATGCTTGTCAGTAAATTCAGCAGTTCTCCTTAACCATATTTCAAAGAACAATAGAAGTAATTATGAAATTACATAAAAAGGTGTACTTAAGATACTTAAGTGGGTCAAAAAACAGTAAAGTTCAAGTAACTGCAATTAATGTAAATTCAAACTATAATGCATTTTCTTTTAATTGTAATTAACATGCACTTAAAAGTATAACATTAAGTTTGCACTTAAGTACATTCTTTTAAAGTGTATTATTTCTGTAAAAAGTACTTTATGCTAAGTATGCAGAAGTGTGCATCTTTTTCACAAGGGTTAAAAGGTGAGATAGTTTAATGTGTGCAGTTGTCTTTCCTGTGTTGACATATTCCCTGTTGAAACAGGAAGTTTGGGCTTCACATATTGTAGGTTTGTTACTTTTTAAGATCAACGCCATTAGCGTTGAGCTTAGTTTGTAGCTAGTTGTGAATGAAAGCACTGCATACATTTTTTAAATGAATTTAAATTCCAGCTACTTCCACAGTTGGGAAAGGAAATAGTACAGAAAACTTTAACAAGACTGAAGACACATTGGCAAACCACAACTTGCTACTTGATACATGTCACTCGGAGGCAGGTACTATGGAGTTTAGTGGTAAAGGATGTTCATTTTCTAGAAAATTTGCATTGTGTATGACAAGCATTTACAGAAATAATACACATTCAACAGTATATGTGTATATCTGCTTGCTAACTGTTTATTTTTTCAGTGTTTAAATGATTAGTTCACTTCCATAAAAAAAACTAAAACATTCCTGATAATTTACTCACTCCCATGTGATCCAAGATGTTCACATCTTTCGTTCTTCAGTAAAAAAATAAATTAAAGTTTTTGAGGAAAACATTTCAGGATTTTCTCCATATAGTGGGCTTCAATGGGGATCAACGGGTTGAAGGTTCAAATAGCCGTTTCAATGCAGCTTCGAAGAGCTCTACACGATCCCAGCCAAGGATTAAGGGTCTTATAGCAAAACGATTGGTAATTTTCTTAAAGCAATAACAATTTTTATACTTTTTAACTACAAATACTCGTCTTGCACTAGCTCTGCAATGTGCGTCTATGACTTAATGTTGGAAAAGTAACGTGTGGTTAGTTCTTCGTCTGTGTACTTTGGTTCAAAAAAGTAGGCTAGGACGATAAACTCCATTTCATTTTCTCCTCCAACTTCAAAATCATCTGACGTCGTTGTTTTACCTTTTTTTTGTAAAGGGTATTTGACTTTCTTTGCACGTTCACTTTGTAAACACTGGGTCGGTACTTCCGCCTACGTCACACATGACCTTTCCAACGTGACTACGTAATGTGTGAAGTCGAGCTGGTGCAAGACAAGCATTTCGTATATAAGTGTTTATTGTTTTAAGAAAATGACCAATTGTTTCGCTAGATAAGACCCTTATTCCTCGGCTGGGATCATGTAGAGCCCCTTAAAGCTTAATTGAAACTGCAATTTGGACCTTCAACCCGTTGGCTCCCATTAGAGGTCCACTATATGGAGAAAATGTTTTCCTCAAAAACCTTAATTTCTTTGCGACTGAAGAAAGAAAGACATGAACATCTTGGATCACATGGGGGTGAGTATTATCAGGAAATTCTTATTCTGGAAGTCAACTTATCCTTTAAAGGGGTCATCGGATGCCCATTTTCCACAAGTTGATATGATTCTTTAGGGTCTTAATGAAAAGTCCAGGGGCCTCATTTATAAAATGGTGCGTATAAACCATCCTAAATTTGTTCTAAGATCATTTCTCAAAAGTGCGTAAGTGCGATACAGAGAACACGAACGTGCGCACAAAAACACGTGCGTACTCCTCTCTTCCAGATGTGACATTTATAAATCGCAAATGATCTTGAAATTGTGCGCAGCTGACTGGTGTCAGATCTCCGCCTTGTAAACGCCCCCTAATTAATATCATTACCATATAAAAGAGCACACGCCAATATCCGAATTTCTATGCTTGAAAATGACAAGCACAAAGAAGAAAAAAACACTTTACTGAGTCTGAAATTGAGGTCCTGCAGGCGGAGCCGTTATTGCACGACATAGGCCTATTCTTATAGGCTACACAGACAAAACAGTCAGAGATGCGTTTAGGCATTTTTTTTTTCTATTTTACGTATTAGTAGTAAATCAAGACTTCGCAAGTTCTCTTGTAAAATAAAATAATAAAAAAAACAACAACATGGAATAAACTGTGTACAGAAAGCGAGTAAAGAACTCTCAACATTAGGCTACTAAAAAGGTCAGTTTAATCTCGCAAATACTCCCGTTAATAAAAAATCTGACTACACTGCATCTTTGTTGTTTATGATGAATTCGGTGCTTGCACGTACACCGCTTTTATTATTATTGCAGCTTAGATGTTCAAATAGCTGCAGTACTCCGACTTTGCCACAAGGAAAAGTGCGTACGCCTGCTCAGACCCTGACGTGACGGTAAATACTTTTCCACGTCAAATACCGTTTTTATAAATATGAACGTTGCCGTTGATTTTAGCGTACGCACACTCTAAGATCAAATCTGCACATTTTATAAATGAGTCTATAACATACTTTGGTTAAAATTTCTCAATGGTAGTGTAAAAAACACCATTTTTATCCTGTCAACATCAGCTCTGTTTTCAGCACGCTGTTCTAGTTCATGTTGCTTTAAATGCTAGTGAGCTCTGCTGACTCCGCCCCTCTCTTCCGTGGAGTGGCAGACCATAGATATGTGTAGATTCCCTATTCGACCGCTCCAGATACGTTGACGCGTCAGCCATCTTGCATTCACCATAATAATCAATGAATATTCAAAGATATACAAGCGTATAACTTGCTGTTGTAGACGCACACAGTCAATGCGCTCAAAGATTCGCAGACGGTTCCAAAAATGGCGGATGGCTTACGTATCGCGGCCCATAGAAACAGTCGATAATGAGGCATCTTGGTATAGGTATATATATCTGTGGAGCATATTAAACTTCAGCCGCGAAACTGGCTAACTAGCACATTATTAGGAAAGGCGATTTGCAAACATTCATAAAAACCCTTATACTCACTTCTTCTGTAGATGAAGCTGGATCACGAATGATTCGGGCGAACATAGACGCATTAGGCAGATCGGGGATCAGCGCTACACTTTTCTCAGGCTAACGGCTGTGGGCTAAAAGTCACAAACACTCATTTTAACTACATAGGGCCTTTAAAGGGATGGTTCACCTTCAGGTGCTGGTCCCCACTGACTTCCATAGTATGGAGAAAAAAACACTATGGAAGTCAGTCTCTTTAAAACCGCTTTCAGACTTATAAAGCATAATAAATAACCCGTAGGCTTATCAGTTCACATCTGCCATTTGCTCCAGGCAGTCTGCCAGTGCTGTTTTTATTGGGCCTTTTCTGATCTGAACTCAAATGACAAATACGTTTATGAGTATGTGAAATCAAACTGATAATCATGTCACACTGGATTTACAACGTTCCTCTTCTGCCATTGATTTGCACCCAGTCTTGCTGTGTATTGAGCGTCTGTCACCTCACATGAGTGAATGGAGTCATATACGTGGGATCTGTAAGCAAACACACAGGGTATAGGGCCCTTGAGAACAGCCCTCTCAGCACCCCCAAAAGAAGCTGTGTCTAGATGAGAGAAGAGGAAGATGTTGGACAAACACACTACCAAAGGCAATTCTGTTTACTCTTCACCCTCCCCCGTTCGCCATTTGCTAAAAGCTGGCAGTGCCATTTCAGTGGCCCCATGGCAACAGGAGAATATGTCGCTGGGGTAAGTACTTTCTCATGATGTCATGAATTCATTATCTTGGCACAATGAAATACTGCATTGTCTGGTGCTCTGATAAGCCTCCTACCACAGAGAGGGCTATTTATGATAACTTCAAATCATGCTCCTTTATATCAAAATGAATTTGTCAGTTAATGAAATTATATTGTTTACTGTAGGTAAACAGAAGTCACACAGGGCTTGATTTTTTTCCCCCTTTTTCCCACACACCCTTGTATGAATAATAGTCGTTCCTTAAAATGTAATATATTATATCAAAGTTAGAGAACATGTCTTATAGAGATATTGTCATATTACTCTCATATCGTGTTAACTGTGTTTAACACTCTGGACAATTGCCTTCTGTTTTATTCAGTTTCCCACAAATTTTGAACAGAATCAAATGCAAATGAAGCAATAAAAAATGAATGTATTGTTTGTAAGTTTTGACTGTTAAGTTTGATCTGAAATCAATGAAATACTGCATTGTCTGGTGCTCTGATAAGCCTCCTCCCACAGAGGGGGCTATTTATGATAACTTCAAATGATGCTCCTTTATATCAAAATGAATTTGTCAGTTAATGAAATTATATTGTTTACTGTAGGTAAACGGAAGTCACACAGGGCTTGATTTTTTCCCCCCTTTTTCCCACACACCCTTGTATGAATAATAGTCGTTCCTTAAAATGTAATATATTATATCAAAGTTAGAGAACATGTCTTATAGAGATATTGTCATATTACTCTCATATCGTGTTAACTGTGTTTAACACTCTGGACAATTGCCTTCTGTTTTATTCAGTTTCCCACAAATTTTGAACAGAATCAAATGCAAATGAAGCAATAAAAAATGAATGTATTGTTTGTAAGTTTTGACTGTTAAGTTTGATCTGAAATCGGATTTATCTCTTTGGGTGACGGAAAAATGAACATTCGCATTGACAAAAAACACTTCACTTGTAAATTAACATTTTCTTTTAGCTTGTCATTGAAAAATTTTGGATTTGCCATTTCTCCAGCTTAGGCCAGAAACATACTCTGTGTATGTAAATGCAGACATGAATGCTTTGTCAACATATTGTGACTTCAAACACACACACACACACACAAAGCGAACACGATAGTAATCCATACAACCCCACTTTATGAATACTCAGTGTTAAGTAAAATGGTATGTGTGAAAAATATCAATATTTTAAACTTCAGTTTAGCTATAAACATCGCTTCTAGCCAACTAGAACTCGCTGGAGCACTTACAGTATATATGACAGTTGGCATAGTTTAATAAGTTACAAATACTTCTCTCTTACACACACCAGAAAATAATGATTTATAACTGGGGTTATATGGATTAGCCTACTGTTGTGTTTGTTTTGCGTGTATTTAATCATCAGTATTGAGGAACCCATCCAGTAGTATGGACTCACAGAGATATATTATTTTTCGAAAAACCGTACTGTTCCAAAGAAGAATTCCTTTTTGGGTGAACAATCCAGGTGCACTCAGTAGTTTAGTACTAATTTAAAAAGTTTTACCCATTAAGAAATAACTTGTGCATGCAAATGAAATGAAGAGTGCTCTCCTTCATCATTGTTTTCTAAGAAGAGTGTTTAATTATATATGGTGCGGTCAACGTGTATTTCACCATGTTGAAATGACGTGACGTGCGATGTTTCACAAAACGATGGAGAGAAATTTCACGCTCATTGGCTGCTGCCTCTGTAGATACGCTAGTATAGCGTAGAGGTGTTTGCTAATGCCAAGAGTGAAAATTACACAATCAATGAAATATTATTATCGTGTTTAAGCAGCAGAGACAATGGGAAAATCAGTACATGTACGACTCAAGAAGCAGAAAACTCTGAATGCAGAAGACAATAACAAGCATAAACACTGGTACGGAATAGCAACGTGAAAGAACAGGTAAGTTAATTATAATGTGTACACCATTTTTGAAAACTCACTAGTATCAGCGACGTCGATAGATGGCAGTACCATCGGTAGTTAAAGTAGACGAAGAACAGCGGTGCTAACGTTAATTACAGGATAAACTTTTAAGATGTCTTATTATTCAGGTAGCTAGTTATAAGCAAATCAACAGTTCAAACAACCACAGCAAGGTTGGAGTCCATTGACTTGAAATGGCTGTGTTCAGGGGCGTAGATTACCCGGGGGACGTGTCCCCCCCACTTTTAATATCACGTAAATTCGTCCCCCGCACTTTTTCGAGCAAGTGAGTTCGCATAGAGGTTTTCAAGAGCCGGCGTGACTAAATATATATTTAAGTTCAAAGAGACAGGATAGTCTGTGCATGATCTGATGTTTTATTCGGACCCAGAATAAGGCGAGATGAACATCACGGAGCAACACTCATACAGTGTTCTGTCCCCCTCACTTCTGAAATGATGGCTACGCCCCTGGCTGTGTTCATGTATTGAATAGAGTGTTTTGGGCATTAGCTAACTAGGTAAATAGCTAACTTGAGAAGCAAAGCTAACTTGCACTTAGAAGAAGGCAGTGAGCAAAAGTAAGTAATAATTTATGAGAATGAGATGGATTGCAAGAAACAGATTTCATTTTTAGTCAATGCCCTATTAAGAACCACAGATGACATAACAAAATAACAATGACATTTTTGTCAATGAAGCCCATTAAACGAGGACAGTTACATTGTTAGCAACTGTCCCATTTTAGAATGTCTGATCACAATAATTACGCTAGCATTTTTTAAATTTATTTAGAATAAATCACAACGCTCTGTTGATTAGATTTTTAACCAAAAAAAAAAAAGTTTGCTGTTCAACAAAAGCACTATTATTGGAATGAAAATTCAGGTTTGGAACAGCGTGAGGCCCAATCCCAATTCTACCCCTTAGCCCTTCCCCTTTCCCCTACTCCTCCGTTTCGCGCGTTCACGTGAAGGAGTAGGGGTGTCTCGATTCTCTTTTGGTTGGAGGGGTAGGGGTAAGGGAAGGGCCAGACAGCCCTTCAAATGAAGATTTTTCGGGACCACACTTCAAACGAAGGGGTATTAATTATTTCAGCGTAAACCAGCTTCAGGGACAACATGGCTGCCGAGCGAACAAAAAGACACATAAATGTAAGCATTTTTGGCATTAATAAAGATTATGTGCGTCTGTGCATTTCTCTATTTAGAGTGAGTTTACTTAAAAAACAGTGATTTTATCCTCTTGTTGCTGGAAAATATAATGTAGCTATTCAGTATTTAAACTGTTATTAATAAAAGTCGTGGGGCAGCGTTGACAAGTTTCTTTTGCGGAGGGGTAGGGGAAGGGGAAGGGGTATAAAATAGAATTGGGATTGGGCCTAAGTGATGCCACAGTTGTCATTTTAATTGAGCTATTCCTTTAATCAAGTGCATTGATGTCAGTTTAGACTTGAGACTCTCCCAGATCTTAAATCTGATGAGCGTACAGACATTAGCATTTGTAGAGAAACTATGTCTCCATTAATTCAGAAGTAGGCATCTCTTCCACACTTAAATATCAGCGTCTGAGTCTGTCTGCAAAGCCGACTGTTTGTTCAGAGTAAAGAGCGTCTGTGGTGTTACGCGGCTCTAACGGAGTCCCTGGCAACCAGAGCGGCCCACCCTGACCCGGACCACTTCATAGAGGATGTGAGTGGACCTGAACTAACCCAGGATAAATTCAGTCATTAGAATAAGGGCAGACGGGGCCGTAGCAGTGTCACGCAGACAACAGCCATTGTGAGGTGACAATGTTGGTTCGGGCTCAGCAGGAAACAGCAGGCGGACGGGCTGTGATGATGGATGGATCTCTCCGTGACACAATGGACGAGGAGATTGATAGATGGGAAATGCAGACGGAGGGCCACACAGAGGATGTGAGCTGTTTGCTCTGGGACAAAGTGAGAGTGATGGAAAGGTGGGGGTTCGAAAGGCATTGACAGAGACATTGATGTCATTCCACAGATGTGTGCGCGAGATTGTCGTAGAACGGGTATCTTCGTTTTGAAAAGAGACATATTATTTTTGGTGTAGATATTGTGGATTAAAGTAAAGCAAAAAGGGCTGTGGTTACAGCGATTTTACCATGGTGAAAGGGTATAGTTGACATGACACAAAGCAGAGAGATAGAATACATGAACTAATTTAATGTTTATTAGAAAAAATACATAAATTAAAAGGGGGAGATCATTTTTTTATATAATATTATTTTATTTGATTTACTCACATTTTTGTTAGTTGTATTTTTTATATTTAAAGTTATAATAATAGATAATCCATTTATTATTAAAAAACACACACTACTGTTCAAAAGTGTGGGCTTAGTAAGGTTTTTAATGCTCTTTGAGACAAGTCTTACGCTCATTAACGCTGGTAAAACAGTAATATTTTTTTTATTAATATTTCAAAAAGTTATTTATTCCTGTCATGGCAAAGCTGAACTTTCAGTAGACATTACTGTAAAAAGCCGTGCTTTACAGTGATTTTACCATGGTGAAATGATATAGTTAGGCATAACACAAAGCAGAGAGATGGAATACATTAAATTAAATATAATATAATATAATATCAATAAACTGATTTTTACAAACGATTTGAATGTAGCTCATTCATACATTTTTGAGCTGCTTCTTGTTTGGATGTTCTAACAAGTCTGAAATGTGTAGCAAATCCTGCAACTTTGTCTCAGCTACTAGAAACAGACAACAATAGTGTCATCTCATACAGGAAACCAATCTCTCAGTGTTTCATCTCTCTGCCAGGAAAGACTACAAATTACTACTGTTAGTCATGTAGGCTGCAAGCCAAGTGCAAACAGGTTCATTGGCCTCTATATGCAATCACTGGATCACCTGATGGAATTCAGGCCTGTTTTTTCCAGCACAACAAAAGAGCTCTGTTTGCAGAAACTCTCCGCTCTGATACAACTTATGTAAGAAATGAGGGGGGGACAAACAGTAAGATGTAAAAAAATAAAGCTGTTAAAAAATATATTCCTGATACGTGTTTAAAAAAAACAAAAGGTGGCCATTTATTTTGTTTTGAAAACAGAGACCCATATGATTAAAATGTATATTATATAAATAATAATAATAAGCAAATTATTTAATTTACTCATATTTTTAAATTTATGTTTTTTTTTAAGTTAATAATAACAATAACAAATAAATGTCTTAAACAAACACTACCGTTTGAAAGTTTGGGGTCAGTAAAAAAAAGTTTGTCTTCTTTGTTCACCAATTTATTTGAAAATAAAATAAAATAAAATACAGTAAACTGTTATATGTTTGTTTGTTTGTTTATTTATTTGCATTTTAAAACATCTGTTTTCTATTTGAGTATTTTTGTCTTGTTTTGAGGGAAGTCTCTTATGTTCTCCAAGGCAGCATTTAAATGAAAAAAAAAAGTAATATTGTAAAATATCATTACAGTTTAAAATTACTGTTTTCTATTGGATTGCATTTTTTTGATGTCATTTATTTCCTGTGATGCAAAGCTGAATTTTCAGCATCATTACCCCAGCCTTCAGTGTTGCATGATCCTTCAGAAATCACTCTGACATGCTGGAAAATTAGTGTTTACTATTGTCATTTTGCATTATTGACACACTATTTTCCTAATTAATGCTGTTCAGTTGCTTTGATGTTTTCTATTGGATTGCATTTTTTTGATGTCATTTATTTCCTGTGATGCAAAGCTGAATTTTCAGCATCATTACTCCAGCCTTCAGTGTTGCATGATCCTTCAGAAATCACTCTGACATGCGCATTTGCTGCTCAAAAAACATTTATCATTATCAGTGTTGAAAACAACATTTTTTTGTGGAAACTAATATTTTTTTTTTCAGGATTCTTTGATGAATAGAAAGTTCTAAAGAACAGCATTTATTTCCATGCGCATTTGCTGCTCAAAAAACATTTATCATTATCAGTGTTGAAAACAACATTTTTTTGTGGAAACTAAGATTTTTTTTTTTCAGGATTCTTTGATGAATAGAAAGTTCTAAAGAACAGCATTTATTTCAAACAGAAATCTTTCGTATAAAAGTATAAATGCCTTTTCTGTCACTTTTGATCAGTTTAATGCATGATCAGTATTAGTTTCCAAACCCAAACTTTTGAACAATGTAGAATTGTTGTATGTGGATAATAATTAACATTGATCAAATTTGTGCGCAGCCTTATATAGGATCCAAAATGGAGTTACTGAAAGTATCATATGAACGTTCAGTGGGACAAACCATTTCTGAGGCTTCAAAAAACCCCATTAGGACTTCAGTTTTCCCCTGAGACCTAGAACCAATCTGAAATCACTATTTTAAGCAAAAAAAGATCTGCAAGAAGCCATTAAGAAATCTTTTAAAAGTGTAGTTGTTTAAACAACCAAGCGCAAAGCTCAAGCCAACACCTCCAGACAGGACATGAGTAATATCTGCTAGAAAGAGTCAGGTTAGAGATGTGTCACAAAACAGCAACTTATCAGAAGCATTGAGCCATGGACACGATCAGATCATTATCATTACACCATCTATGGCGGGTCTCGGTGTGATGACAGCTCTATGAACAGAGACAAGTGTATGTGACAGCTGTAGAAAGAATGGCTGAGCAGAGGGAAAGTACATATTACAACAGTCACACACACATGTGCACACACACACACACACACACTGTCAGCAGTGGTTGCTGCACATATGCACAATCCAGACATTTATATTCTTCATGAGAGCTGCAGTAACATCTCATCATCCCTTGACTCTAGAGAATGGGCTCAGGCCAGGAGAATGACTAAAGGAAGCAAACAATGATGATTTCTGGGTGTTTAAATACAGCAAGTGGAAGAGTAAACGCAATAAGCATGCTTTATGAGCACGGGGTAAACAAAAGGGGCTGTAAATCATTGAGATTGTGACGATTGTTGCGTGTGAATCTCATGAGAAGATATTGCATTTTGAACACTTTTTCTAGGAAATAAAAGGCTTTGTAACTTTTTTCACAAGGCAAACTCAGTGTAATGTTTTAGGAAACTTAATTGCATGTTAATTGCAATGAAACTAAAATGTATTATTGTTTAAATGTATGAAAAACTTGATTTTGACAATTTGGTCCCATGTCGACTTTTTTAGTAAGATTAATACAAAAAATATATATAAAGTGCATTGTTTGGTTATTGTGATTTTAAAAACTTTTTGATCTAAAGGCTTCTTCAGTAGACAATGTAAATTGTGGTTACATATGAATTTCATTGAAATGTATTTGTATTTAAAAATATATACTGAATGAATGAGAGGATAGTAACTGAAAAGCAGCCCACAAGATGTGTTGAGACACTCTTTAACAGCATGCAGCCAGTGTTTCTGGCCTTCTGTTTCGAATGGTGTTCTCAGATAAAGAGTCATTTGTGAGCATATTTTTGGCCGTGTTGTTGAGGGTCTTGCTCTGCCACACTGAACGCAGCCTCAGATATCATTCCTCTCACTGACTGACCGAATGCCTGGCTGCTCAAACAGTTGTTGCTGTTTGCTGCCGTGAGCTCAGATTGATTATGGGTGGACAGACGTGCCTCTTAAACTGGAAAATGTGCTGACAAAAAATTCCCTCAACCTCTGCTATCTATAACATGTATGGCTGCTCAGGAATGTCAGATGCCGTGAATACCCCACTTACAAAGATAATGTGAGTAAGTGGAAATGTTCTATAAGTTAGATGTATTATATTTATATAGAGATTTTTTTTGCTTTTTTGTTGTTGAAAGAAAGTAACCTATTTTATTCAGTGAGAATGCTTTAAATTGATCAAAAGTGACATTTAACACTTTTAATTTTATTAAAGGGGTCATTGGATGCTACATGCACTTTTACAAGTTGTTTGAACTGAAATGTGTGTTGGCAGTGTGTGTACACAACCACCCTATAATGATAACAATCCAGTGGGGGTTTTTTTTATCTACTAAAATCTTTACCCCTTTCTCAAATCGAGCCGATCTCAGATGCCTGTCTGTGTGACGTCACATTACATTTGTTTCTGAAGGGAATGCACCCCCGATCTGCCTAAATGTGTTTATGTTCGCCCAAATCATTCGTGATCCAGCTTCACCTACAGAAGAAGTGAGTATAAGGTTTTGTAATGAATCTTTGCAAATCGCCTTTCCTAATAATGTGCTAATTAGCAAGTTTCATTAAGACCCTAAAGAATCATATCAACTTGTGGAAAATGGGCATCCGATGACCCCTTTAAGAATTGTTTTTTTTAATAAATGGTGTTTATTTGAACTTTCTATTCATCAAAGAATCCTGAGGGGGAAAACGATAAAAAAAACATTAGAAGATAATGTGCCCTAAACATAGCAAAAAGGCAAAACAGGCCATGTGTTTTTCAAATAATAAAATCACTGTACCACATGACCTGTTGTGACTTATTAGTTTACGAAATAAGGTCGTTTTTTTCTCTCTCTCTTTGAACACATTTTCATCACAGCTTTTTAAAATTCTTGCATTCATGCCTGTTAAGCCACAGGATATTGCATCATTATCAGGTATTAACCCAGGATTACTTTACAGGTCACATGTGAGATGATGGGATTTAGAATTGGGTTCTTACAATGTACAAATTTTGAGTTTTGTCAGTGAGTCATATTCAAGTTCATTTTGATGTTCAGTGATTCACATTTTATGATCAAAACATCCAAGATTCCAGGTACTGTGACATTGCTTTTTCAGTTCTCAGAAGCAATTTCTGTATTCACATCCAGCCAGTTTTATATAGATCCACTGCGCCCTCTAGTGGCCTAGAGATCAGACGGCTCTGTAAGCAAGGTTATGATGGTTTGTAGCTCTCGAAATGAAGAAAAAAAAAAGTTATAGAGGTGGATTTTTGGAAGGAGGCTTCAAATATTTATCATCTTCAGAAAAAAGTCTCACACACAGAGAGTACATATTTCATGCCCAAAAGGACATGGAGTTTCTCAAATTTCCGAGCATGACAAATGAAAGTTTATGATGTGGCCTTGAGGCGGCAGCCATGACTAAAGCTAAGCATCACATAAAAGACACTCACTGCGCAGCTCCAATTTCAATTCATAATTTTTATACAGTGGTGACCATTAATCAAAGATGCCCAAACTATTTAGCCGATGCATGAAAATTCAAGTTTCGCACAGCATTTTCAGCGAAAAACGATTTGGATTACAGTCTTTAATTTAGACAACAGCCTTATTGGCTTGAATCTAACACAGTATGTTTCACAATAATATTTCAGTCTTTCTACTTCATTGTGTTATTTAATATTTCTGACTATTTTCAGTGTTCCAGTTAACCAGTTCCCTAAAAAAAAAATCGTCATATCACAAATAAAAAATGTTCACCTTGCATTTTGATTCCAGTTAAATAAGTCGAAATATAAAAATCGTGGCTGATACCGCTTCAGATTCATTGGAAACTCACTCAAACTGTAAACGGTCAAGTTGATTTTGGCAAATGTAGTAGGTATAGTCCAGGAACTCCATGCATACTGAAAAAGCATGCACACGTACATACTGTATTCGTCTATTGCAGATATAGTGTCACACACGGTAGTATGCTTTTCCCAACATAACCCAGGGCTTCATGCTGCGTTTTGGAGCAGATCAGCCAGTGTGATCAGATGAACGATATGTACTACATTATTAATAAAAGCCAATTTTAAAAGCACACTAAAAGGCCATTGTCAAATAGAGTGGAGCCACCTATGCATTTTTTTGTCCACTAAGAATAAGTTTGTTAGCTAAATGATAGTATGTAACAATGACCTTCAAGGGGGGCGGGGGGTGCAGGCCGCCCCCCCTAAAATAATGGCAGGGGAAACACTGCATTTTGTATTTTATTAACATTATTTTTTATTTTATTTAATACTAATTATACATTTCATAGTGTTTGTATGCTTTTTTATATTTATTCCAAAATAATAACTAAAGGCAGTAACAATTTGAATAATATTTTGGAAACCATTTACAATAATGTTTCATTAGTTAACATTAGTTAACTACTTTATCATGAACTAAGAATAAACAATAGCCTACTTCTACCTACTTTATTAATCTTAGTTAA
This sequence comes from Sinocyclocheilus rhinocerous, assembly GCF_001515625.1. Taxonomy (NCBI): domain Eukaryota; kingdom Metazoa; phylum Chordata; class Actinopteri; order Cypriniformes; family Cyprinidae; genus Sinocyclocheilus; species Sinocyclocheilus rhinocerous. The sequence continues at coordinate 1,465,497 of NW_015650001.1, forward strand.
TATTAATTTCAACATTTACTAATGCACTATTAAAATCAAAAGTTGTGTTTGTTAACATTAGTTTATGCACTGTGAACTAACATGAACTAACAATGAACAACTGTATTTGTATTAAGTAATGTAAACAAAGATTAATAAATACTGTAATAAATGTTTATTGTTTGTTCATGTTAGTTAACACATTAAATGACACCTTATTGTAAAATGTTACCAATATTTTTTATTTGTGAACTGATGTTCAGCTGTTCGTACAGCATTTATTAATCTTAGTTAATATTAATTTCAACATTTACTAATGCATTATTTTATTAAAAAAAGTTGTTTGTTAACATTAGTTTATGCACTGTGAACTAACATGAACTAACAATGAACAACTGTATTTGTATTAAGTAATGTAAACAAAGATTAATAAATACTGTAATAAATGTTTATTGTTTGTTCATGTTAGTTAACACATTAAATGACACCTTATTGTAAAATGTAACCAATATTTTCTATTTGTGAACTGATGTTCAGCTGTTCTTTTAAATAGTCAACTTATTTTCGGGTCATCATCATAAAAGCTCTGCAAACAATGCCACAGACACGAAGATATATTTTTGATTTAATCACGCTGAATGCTCACTAAAAACTGACAGTCATCAACCATTTCAAGTTTTATTTTGACGTGACACAAAGTAGTGGTATCTAAGCGGGAGAGTTGTTTACTTACTTTATAATTAGTCAATAACGCCATCATT
>NW_015650001.1:1466861-1472909 GCF_001515625.1 Sinocyclocheilus rhinocerous
GCACGAAAACAAGAGGCGGGATTTATCACACGAACCAATCACATCCAATCATAACTGATCATATCCAATTATAGTGCGATGGAGGCATTGCCTCCTCTCACGTGACTTTCCCCCATTCATCTCAATGAGCCTCCAGAAAAGTCACGGCACGCTTTAGGGTCTCTGTAGAAAGTCTATGGACCGAAGGGAGGCAAGCCTCCGCTGTAACTTTACCTGCGGGTGTCGCTGTTTGACAGTGTTACTTCATAAAAACGAGTGACTTTTATACTTTTAATGCCATATTTAGTAATATTTGCGATTTATGTTTGTAATATCGATTATTTTGTCATCCAATTTTTGAGGAGACACTGCCTCCCTTGCCTCCTCGGAGGGAATGCCCCTGATACATATATATAATGAATGAAATGAATAAATGAAAATGAAAAAAATATCTTTGGTGTGTTCATTTAATCAATAACAGTGTAGAAAGCATGCACTGCTTACTAAAATAGGTTAAAGTGCTTGTTGGGTCAATATGATGGATCCCCCGTGAAACCGATTCAGAGCAAATACATAAATACTGAAAAACTTTAGCTGAAGTATGAGGAGAGACTCACAGCTTCCTGCTCCTGGGCATCAATATTTGCTGTCTGAGTGTCCACTGGCTCAGGGACTGTCAATGCAGCGAACTGTAGATTGAGAAACAGAAGCCTATAAGAGACATAGCAGAGCAAAAACCTGAGAAACTGAGAAACCACTGGATCTCACCTTCTTCTCAAACTCATCCACCATGCCTGCTTTGGCCACAACACTCCTGTAGTGACTCCAATCGATGGTAGCTGGTTTCTCTGGCAAGGATCTAAGTCTGCAAGTAAAAATAGTTCAGCACAAATAATAATTGACTTGTTTGATATGAAATTTTAGTTTGTGTAATTTGCAAAATCTATATCTAAATCCAAAAACCTGTGTTTGTGTAATTCAGCATTTATTCACACTACTAGTCAAATGTTCGGAATATTTGCGATTTTAATATTTTTGAAAGACGTCTTTTATTATCACCAATGCTAGGTTTATTTAATCAAATATACAGTAAACCAGTAATATTGTGAAATATTATTACAATTTAAAACAACTGTTTTCTATGTGAATCTAATTTAAATACAATTTATTCCTGTGATGCAAAGCTGAATTTTCAGCATCATTACTCATGTCTTCAGTGTCACATGATCCTTCAGAAATCAATCTAATATTCTGATTTGCTGCTCAATTATTAACAATGGCTCTTATTATTATCAATGTTGACAGTTTTTGCAGGATTTATAATACTTAAGGAATACTTTTTTTCAGGATTGTTTGATGAAAAAGTTCAAGAGAACAGCATTATTTGAAATATACATTTTGTGCAACATTATAAATGCCTTTACTGTCACTTTTGATCAATTTAATGTGTCCTTAATGATTAAAAGTATTCATCCTGAATGGTAGTGTATCACAGTTTCCACAAAACTATTAAGCGTCACAAATAATCATATTTGTTTGGAGCAGCAAATCAGCATATTTGAAAATAAATTTAATTTTTAATTACATTCAAATAGAAAACTATTATTTCAAACTGTAATATTTAACTATAAGTTGTAAACGTCGAGACTGAATCGTGAAGCATCACAATATTGGAACCACTCTGTGGCGACGCATCAGAAAAGAACATTTTTGTCTAATACTGTCTGGACAACATAACTGGCTCTGACTGGACTGAGACAAACTTTGAAAGAACTATTGCTAAATAAAGCATAGACAGCTTTAGTCACGTTTTATATCCCCCAACATACAGTACACTTATTACCAGGACAGTCCATTGACCTGCACCTGACCTATGGTGTTTCGCTCAAGGGCACAATGATGATGGTTTATGTATCGCCCCTTGATGGTTCAAAACAAAAAACCAGCACAGCTTTGAAACCCCTAGGGTAATAAACTACGTGCTAGTAGAAATTGTGGAGTTGATGTCCTTCATGTATAGCAGCAGTCAGACTCACTTTGCTGCGATGGAATCACTGCGGGTCTTCAAGCTGTTGAACATGGCTCTCTGGTTCGGTGGGACCCTCTCCGCAAAAGCCACCCAGTCAATGGCCTTTACAGCTGCACGGCGACCTGCCATCTCTCTGCTCCTGTCAAAACATTTCATGTAGACATGGTTATTAAGAATGACAAAGATCTTTCACAAGTTTAGCAAACTGGACCAACTACATGCAAAGCAAATTATTGGGCCACCTGGTGTAATAAGACTTTAAATATGTTTATAATATAATGTTTTTATTATTATTTTGAAGTCAAGCACTTAATGTTATCCAGATTAACATATTCAACATGTACATCTAATCGGTCACAGAACGCCAACATACACTGAGAAAGACACCAGCCAAGTGGCTCTAACTTAGCATACTGGGGAAAAAAACGTTTTCGCATTTAAATAGATTTCGTAACAGTCAATCGTTTTCCGTTTTTATCAGAAATTATGTTAATAACAGCATCTGCAAAGAAAAGCCTTCTGTACACAAGTGAACAAGACAAGGTCAGCGTATGACTTATACAAGATAAACACAAATATAACCGGCCCAAAACCGCGTAATTTCTCATAAACAGGGAAGATAAAGCCTAATGTTTATCTTTTATTCAAATGAAAACAAACGGCGTTGTAATATTTGTCAAATGACTGCATTTCGACGCGTACTTACTGCTCAAGGATCAAGCCGCTGCAATGACAGAAGCGTGATGGCCGCCGGAGAGCGGAAGCGCGGTTAAGAAAGTACTACTGACACTACTGACACCCAGCGGACTGGAGAAAACACCACACTGCGGTGCACTTGCACTAGAGAGCGCCAAACAGACATATCGTTCATCACTCAGATTGTGTAGCTTTCAGGCCATTCATCAAAAGCTGATAAAATGTAATTTTAGCAGAACAAAATTCAAGTCAATAGCCAACTCTTTCAAGAAAAAAGACGAAAATATTGCTGACTCCTCCGGCATGGTTTCTGTTAAAGGGGTCATATGATGTTGCTAAAAAAGAACATTATGTTGTGTATTTGGTGTAATGCAATGTGTTTATGCGGTTTAAGGTAAAAAAAAACACATTATTTTCCACATACTGTACATTATTGTTTCTCCTCTATGCCCCGCCTTTCTGAAACTCGTCGATTTTTACAAAGCTCATCGGTCTGAAAAGAGAGGTGTGCTGTGATTGGCCAGCTATCCAGTGCGTTGTGATTGGCCGAATACCTCAAGCGTGTGACGGAAATGTTACGCCCCTCACCATACTGTGATGCCCTGTCCCGGCGCAACAAGACAAAAACAATAAAACCCATTATAAACGAGGCAGTTGTTACTGATTATAATGATTTAGGGGCCATTCACATGTCGCGCCTAAAAACGCGTGAAAAACGCTAGGCGCGCCGCTTTCTGCTTTTTCCCAAAGCGTTCGGGCGCTTGCGCTCCGGAGGCGTCTGCCGTTGCTAAGCAACCTTGACCTGCGCTGTCCATGAAGACGCGGAAGTTTCAAATTGTAGGCTACTGTCCCAGGAAACAGTCCTCATCCTCCGCAAAATGCACTGGACACATCTGAATATTTGGGTTAAACTGTTCTGGAACAGTGTTGTAAATACAACTTAACCACTGATTTCTAGTTGTGTCCTCTTCTGGAAGGCCAAACAAAGTAGTTTTGCTTTCACAACGAAAAAGCGGCCTTGAGTGAGCGGGGCCAGCTTGAGTGAGCGGAGGCGGGCGGGCTTCAGAACGGGGCTTCCCTTTAAGTTTTAATAGGCAATCTAGAGGTCTGCAGACTCTGCACACATTTAGTCTAAAATATGAAAATAATTAGTTCATTAGGCTATATTATTAAACAATGTTAGCTACCTTTATGGCAACCGTGGTGTTGCTGTTATTTTAAAATCTTAATAAATTGCTGCGGGATCTCCCTCAACATCTGATGTCAATATATAGGCCTACATGTTTTTTTTTTGTTTTGTTTTTTAAAGAATTGTTTACATATTTACACTAAACCCTTTCAATGTTCAGCTGCCCCTTGGCATGTTGTGTTGGCTAATTTGTTTATGTAAGTGGATGATGCAAGTCACCTTGTTTACTATTTTAAGGCACAGCCATTTTAACCTGTGCTAGTCTTACATTTCACCTGTGGCCTTATGCCTGCCTGTCACTTTCATTAATTTGCTGGGGCATTCTAAGTAGTGAAACAGGTCCCATTTCCATTTTGAAAAGGTGATTTTCATAGTAAATTTCTGTATGATTTTTGAATTTAGATAAAAATTAGCGCGGTAAAGTTAGTTTTAGGTTTGATATTCGCCAGACATTCGCCTAGGCTGCTTTAGGGACCGTCTGCAAATTTACCTCTCAGTACAAAACGAAGTCCAGTAATTAATACAATTTATGTTTACAACGCCATAGTAAATGTCTTGTGGGCAAACTGACCGAACATATTTAACCAATATGTCGCCATAGACAATATCTCCCTTACTGTATGTACAGTACACAACTATTTTCTATTTTACTATTTTATAATTCACCAAAAGTTTTTTTTTCATGTTCCAAAGGTTGTAGTACATTTGTAGTTACAAGACTGACTTACTACAGGTGAAATGTTGCCAATATCTCCCTAACTGTACATACAGTACATAATTAATCTGCAAAAACCATTACTGTAATTCACCAAAAGAGTTTTTTATGTTCCAAAGACTGTAGTACATTCCTAGTGGCCAGACTGACTTACTACAGGAGAAAGTTTGCCAATATCACCCTTACTGTACATACTGTACATAATGAATCTTCAAAAACCATTACTGTAATTCACCAAGTTTTTTTTTCATGTTCCAAAGGCTGTAGTACATTTGTAGTTATGAGACTGACTTACTACAGGTGAGATTTTGCCAATTTGTTTCTTACTGTACTCACAGTACATAATTAATCTTCGAAAACAATTACTGTAATTCACCAAAATGTTTTTTTATGTTCCAAAGGTTGTAGTACATTCCTAGTGGCCAGACTGACTTACTACAGGAGAAAGTTTGCCAATATCACCCTTACTGTATATACAGTACATAATTAATCTGCAAAAACCATTACAGTAATTCACCAAAAGGGTTTTTTTATGTTCCAAAGGCTGTAATACATTCCTAGTGGCCAGACTGACTTACTACAGGTGAAAGTTTGCCAATATCACCCTTACGTACATACAGTACATAATTAATCTGCAAAAACCATTACTGTAATTGACCAAAAAAGGGTTTTTTCATGCTCAAAGGCTGTAGTACATTTGTAGTTATGAAACTGACTTACTACAGGTGATATTTTGCAAATATCTCCCTTACTGTACATACAGTACATAATTAATCTGCAAAAACCATTACTGTAATTGACCAAAAGGTTTTTTTTCATGTTCCAAAGCCTGTAGTACATTTGTAGTTATGAGACTGACTTACTACAGGTGAGATTTTACCAATTTCTTTCTTACTGTACGCACAGTACATAATTAATCTTCGAAAACAATTACTGTAATTCACCAAAAGGGTTTATTTCACGTTCCAAAGGCTGTAGTACATTCCTAGTGGCCAGAATGACTTACTACAGGTGAAAGTTTGCCAATATCACCCTTACTGTACATACAGTACATAATTAATCAGCAAAAACCATTACTGTAATTGACCAAAACGGTTTTTTCATGTTCCAAAGGCTGTAGTACATTTGTAGTTATGAGACTGACTTACTACAGGTGAGATTTTGCCAATTTCTTTCTTACTGTACGTACAGTACATAATTAATATTCGAAAACAATTACTGCAATTCACCAAAAGTTTTTTTTTTTCATGTTCCAAAGGCTGTAGTTCATTTGTAGTTTCGAGACTGACTTACTACAGGTGAGATTTTGCCAATATCGCCCTTACTGTACATACAGTACATAATTAATCTTTGAAAACAATTACTGTAATTCACCAAAAGTGTTTTTTATGTTCCCAAAGGTTGTAGTACATTCTAGTGGCCAGAATGACTTACTACAGG
>NW_015650001.1:1473830-1476978 GCF_001515625.1 Sinocyclocheilus rhinocerous
ATAATTATTCTTAGAAAACAATTACTGTGATCCACCAAAAGGGTTTTTTAATGTTCCAAAGGATGTAGTACATTTGTAGTTATGATACTGACTTACTACAGGTGAGATTTTGCCAATTTCTTTCTTACTGTACGTACAGTACATAATTAATCTTTGAAAACAATTACTGTAATTCATCAAAAGGGTTTTTTTATGTTCCAAAGGTTGTAGTACATTTCTAGTGGCCAGACTGACTTACTACAGGTGAAATTTTGCCAATATCTCCCTTACTGTACATACAATACATAATTATTCTTAGAAAAAAGTACTGACATTTTGTCAATATCTTCCTTACTGTATGTACAGTACACAAATAGTTTTGTGGGAAAATTACTGTAATTGACCAAAAGGGTTTTTTCATGTTCCAAAAGCTGTAGTACATTTGTAGTTACTAGACTGACTTACTACAGGCAAAATGTCGCCAATATCGCCCTTACTGTATGTACAGTACACAAATATTTTCATGGAAAAAATACTGTAAGTACCCGAAAGGATTTTTTTCATGCTCCAAAGGTTGTAGTACATTCCTTGTTACAAGACTTACTACAGGTGAGATTTAGATTGTCTTATAAAGTGTTTGTTGTGTGAGGGTGCCGTAAGTTACCTTTTGGTGCTGTAAGGTGTCTTTTCTGGCACCTACTCCTATTAATTTGTATGTATCAATATTTTCATCTTTTGTATTTCTCATCCGCTGATGTAGACACCTGGCATGGCAGCAAAGTATGTCTCCACCACTTACGCACTTTGTATTTACATGATAGTCACCCTTATGGTCTTGTCTTCCCTCCAGAATCAACTCCAGGTCTTTTGGTCATGTTCCTGATGTTCAGTTGCAAGGTGATTGTCCCTACATATTATTATTATTGGTAGTAGTAATAGTAGCCTTTTAATATGAAGAAAATACAATTTATTGAAAATGCAGTACGGTTCCCATATTTCAACTCTTAAATATAGCTATTTTTTGTGCAAATAAGTATGTGTATGTATTTGTTGATATTGGACTATAATTTTCTACTAAATACAACTGTATTTCATGTAAACTGTTACACATTTTAAATAATTGATTTCATAAGTGAAGACTGACGCAAAAATTAATATGTAGCCTATATTTTTTTTGCATTACAGAATTTACAGTTAGTTTGTAGAGTGTGTAAGCATTTATTTGTAAGTTTTCAAGCCTTATGAATTACTTAGCAATACATATTAATGTTTCACTGTTTTATTTTTGTTATTGTCATATTTTTTATTACAATTTTATTTGTACTTTAACATTGTCTATTAATTAACTTTTTAGAAAATGATTGGTGGTAATGATTTTTTAATGGTACATTTCTGTTTACTTTTGAAGATACAATGTGAACAGTGCCAAAGATGGTTTCATGCATGCTGCCTTGGACTATCTCAGGACATTATACTTGGACAGGATGCCCAGTGGTATTGCTCAATGTGTGACTAGTGGGAAAAAAAGTCCACTTAAATATTTGTAATGTGTTACAATACCAATATTTGAAAGGTTGCCTAAACTTTGTGAATATATATGTGTAATTTTGCAACTAAAATAAAAGACTTGAAAAGGGTGTTATTTATAACGGTGAGAATATAATTAAGTTCTTATAATAAAAAGAAAACATCTTTTGTGTATTGTTTTTGAAGCAATTAAAGAAATGTGTTGTAGAAGCAACAGCAGTTCCAATACCTACTTGTGCCTAATATATTTACCAAAAAGAATTCAGTAGAGTTGCCAATAACAGTAAGGGAGATATTGGCAAACTTTTGCCTGTAGTAAGTCAGTCTGGCCACTAGGAATGTACTACAACCTTTGGAACATAAAAAAACCCTTTTGGTGAATTACAGTACTGGTTTTTGCAGATTAATTATGTACTGTATGTACAGTAAGGGTGATATTGGCAAACTTTCACCTGTAGTAAGTCAGTCTGGCCACTAGGAATGTACTACAACCTTTGGAACATAAAAAAACCCTTTTGGTGAATTACAGTACTGGTTTTTGCAGATTAATTATGTACTGTATGTACAGTAAGGGTGATATTGGCAAACTTTCACCTGTAGTAAGTCAGTCTGGCCACTAGGAACGTACTACAGCCTTTGGAACATGAAAAAAACCCTTTTGGTCAATTACAGTAATGGTTTTTGCATGATTATTTTATGTACTGTATGTACAGTAAGGGCGATATTGGCAAAATTTCAGCTGTAGTAAGTCAGTCTGGCCACTAGGAATGTACTACAACCTTTGGAACATAAAAAAACCCTTTTGGTCAATTACAGTAATGGTTGTTGCAGATTAATTATGTACTGTATGTACGTAAGGGTGATATTGGCAAACTTTCACCTGTAGTAAGTCAGTCTGGCCACTAGGAATGTACTACAACCTTTGGAACATAACCCTTTTGGTGAATTACAGTAATGGTTTTTGCAGATTATGTACTGCATGTACAGTAAGGGTGATATTGGCAAAATATCACCTGTAGTAAGTCAGTCTGGCCACTAGGAATGTACTACAACCTTTGGAACATAAAAAAACCCTTTTGGTCAATTACAGTAATGGTTTTTGCAGATTAATTATGTACTGTATGTACAGTAAGAAAGAAATTGGCAAAATCTCACCTGTAGTAAATCAGTCTCATAACTACAAATGTACTACATCCTTTGGAACATAAAAAAAACCTTTTGGTGAATTACAGTAATTGTTTTTTCGAAGATTAATTATGTACTGTATGTACAGTAAGAAAGAAATTGGCAAAATCTCACCTGTAGTAAATCAGTCTCATAACTACAAATGTACTACATCCTTTGGAACATAAAAAAAAAACCTTTTGGTGGATCACAGTAATTGTTTTCTAAGAATAATTATGAACTGTATGTACAGTAAGGGCAATATTGGCAAAATCTCACCTGTAGTAAGTCAGTCTAATAACTACAAATGTACTACAGCCTTTGGAACATGAAAAAAACCTTTTGGTGAATTACAGTAATTGTTTTCGAAGATTAATTATGTACTGTATGTACAGTAAGAAAGAAATTGGCAAAATTTCACCTGTAGTAAGTCAGTCTGGCCACTAGGAATGTACTACAACCTTTGGAACATAAAAAA
>NW_015650001.1:1479030-1508130 GCF_001515625.1 Sinocyclocheilus rhinocerous
AAAATTTGCGGTTTTGGCGGTTACTTTGTAAACGTAGTCTTAAATGACCGTAAAGAGTTGGGAGAAAATCGGATATGTGTCAGATCCGCGTCATATGCATCAGGTTTTAAAGAGTCAGCGCTGATTTTAAAGTGAAACCTGCTGAAGTCTGTCATTGATGTAAATCAAAGAACAAAAGAAAAAGAGACATCCTTGGACTGTGCTAGTCGCTGATTAAATGTTATAGCTTGAATAAAGATTAATATGTATAGCTTATGAATATAATATAGTGTATGTGAAGATTGTTTTAAAATCACTTAAAGGGGTCATATGATGCGATTTCAATTTTTCCTTTCTCTTTGGAGTGTTACAAGACGTTTATATATTAAATTATTTATATATTATATAAATTATATGAATATAAATATATACATGTAAATACACGCATATGTGTGTGTGTTATCAGTACATTTCCATGCTTGAAAATATACAGGTGCAGTAATCCACAAGCAAGCTAAAAAGAACACCTGTTTAAAAGGTTTATCTGACAGCCATCGAATGCTAGAGAACTTAATGCTCACCTCCAGATTGACTCAGCACCACAAACTGTATAAAACACAATCTTCAATATAATTCTGTATTAATATTTGAATATTGATCATTATATTAGTGTACTTTTACGTTTTTTTTTACTTTAACCCCATAATAGTGCTCACCGGGAGGAGTAGTGGCTATAACTACCAAACATCAACAAAAAAATATGGTATAAAAAAGCAAAACCTCATGCAGTGTCTTATCATGATGGGATGCTCTGCGCATTGACGTGCATGCGATTGGCGACACTGTCATGTTATTACGTCAGAGTCCGATAGCGTGTCAAAGGGGCACTGATTAAGAAATCATAACGTAGTTTATAAAGTACAGTCACGAGTTGTGTCTAATGCATGCATCCCGTCTCTCTCTCTCTCTCTCAGTCCCGCGGGCCACAGGGCAGGGGCGGGCGTGCGGTCAACAGCAGCTCACACGAGGACTACTCAGCGTCAAGTACAGATGTCATCTACCTCCTAAAGGTGAGGGGAAAACACATTGGTGTTTATTTGGTCGCATTCAGCCGGACATAATAACCTGCTGGCTGCTTTATTGGAGTTCATGCTGAGCTACAGATGACTGAGCGTAAATGAAGCAGGCGTGGCGTCTTTATCTTTTGACCTCAGCTTTATTTGCGTTATTAGGATTTGCGGTATAAAGGTGAGATATCTGATTATCTAGATACTTTATATCGTTAATCAAGGCACTTTTAATTGTGTTATGATAAAATGATTTAGTACTCGCGCTGCGCGCTGTGCCAATATGAAACCGATAGCCTGCGGTGCGTTCAAGTTCTGGCTTGTCAAGCCGCTCTCATGGAGACAGGTGAACAAAATATGAAGCGTATGAACGAATACAAATCATCGTCGATACTGTTACTCCAAACGCGTAACGGTCCGTGTAGATAACCGGTACTTCTCGGGAACTGAATGCGTTATCTGCGCTTGATGCTGCCGCCGGTGAACGTTGACTTATTATTATTACAATGGAGCAGAAAATAAAAATTAAGAATTATAAAACGTTATCGTAGTCGTAAAGCTACATTGTAGGCTACTGTCAAACTTATGCTACGTCAAAACAAGTCAAATTAATTCGTCGTGAATCATTCTTGAACAATGCAGAAAGGTTATTTTGTCCTGGTGTATCATAAAGAGACATAACTATATGGTAAATATGATCTAACGCAGTGTAATATGATGAAGTAGGCCTATGAATAAAATTCTGTTTCAAAGAAGGTGAAGTGAATATGAATTTAAAAATGGACGGTCAGAATTAAAAACTATACAGCTGACTACTTTGAGACCAATTTAAATGTTTTCACTAATGCATTTAAAAAATGTAAATGCAAAAATGCAGAAACCTTAAGATCAATAATGCACATTGTTTATAATCCTAGCCTTAAGTCCAAGTCAAAATGAAATACTTGCATACTTACACAGCCAAAATATACTATACTCTTCTTGTCTTCTATAATATAATATAATATAATATAATATGAATAAAAACATGCATCAACCTCAAAAATATTGTATTTATTTATTTATCTTTATATATATATATATATTTATTTATAAAAAAAAATGTCACAGGACAATATGGCTTTCAGTGTTCGACACAAACAGTGATCTAAAAGATATCAAGTTACTCAGCACTCACAGTACACACACAGAGTTGTGTGGCTGAATGTTCGTGACAGTTTACATGAATTTAAAAGCAGAGAAGTTGCTGTTTGGATTTAAAGGGGTCATATGATGCGATTTCAATTTTTCCTTTCTCTTTGGAGTGTTACAAGCTCTTGGTGCTTAAAGAAGATCTGTAACGTTGCAAAGACTAAAGTCTCAAATCCAAAGAGATATTCTTTATAAAAGTTAAGAGTCAGCCACACCTACCTAAAACGGCTCGTTCGAACACGCCATGTCGTGAAGGCGCTGTGTTTCGTTGTGAAGCGAAACTACTTTGTTAGTCCTTCCAAAAGAGGACGATATCCGCTTCGTCATGCCTGGAGCTGACAGGAAATACATGAACTTTGCGCTGTGTATCGCTGGATCGGCTTTCACCGTGGACGAAGCAGAGTCCTCCCGGGGTCGTCACATGTGGTTGCCGCAAGCCCGCCGGACATTCCTTCGTCGAATCTGCCGGCCGCGCCGTTCTAAAGCCCACCCGCCTCTGCTCACTCAAGCTGGCCTCCGCTCACTCTAGGCCTCAAGCAAATACTGAATACTGAGTCTAGGATTGGATCATTATCGCAGTGATTAATATGTTTCTGGCATGTTGTTGTATGTTTGGCAACAATTCAAATCCTTTAACCCTATAACTGATCTAGAGTGTAGCTTTTATTTCTCACACAGTCATGTCAGAAGACATACCCATGTACATATTCTAGAATGACAATGTCAAGATTCATTAGACCCAAATTGTGAAATAGCGGTTCAGTGATCATGATCAATCATTTTCACACATAAACTGGTCACCACAAAGTCCGGACATTAACCCTTTTGAAAGTCTTGGGGATGTGATGCAGTCGACTTTAAAGAAGTTTGAATCTCCCTTTGACAATACAAGATTGCTATTTTTTATTTATTTAATCCAAAATATAAACCCATATTTAACATGTGTTATACTGTAATAGATGATAATGTGCTTGTCTCATCCCTGCAGACGCTTGAGTGAGGAGACATAATGACGGAGGGTGTGGATGTTCATCAGGCCCAGGCAAACAGCGCTGATGCTGCCACAACCGCTGTAACGCGGAGCAGGACGTCCTCTCTGCAGGCCGTAGAAACAGATCCTGGCTCTGAGGAGCCGGACCAACAGGAAGAGGACTCCTCCAGTTTTCTAGAGGTGCAGCATCACTCCACTGGAGGAGCGGAGGACAGCAGCGGTGGCCAGGTGCCACCTGATGGTGGCTGGGGCTGGGTGGTCGTTGCGGCTACCGTTCTGGTCTTAGCAATGACTCTGGCTTTCCCTTCTTGCATCGGGATATTTTACACAGACTTGCAGAACGACTTCCAAGCCAGCAACACTGAAACGTCATGGGTGCCAGCCATCATGATGGCAGTGCTGCATGCAGGCGGTAGGGAGGATCTCTAATACTACTGATTCATGTGTTTGATGCATTAGTTCATCCACGCTTTGTGACGCATTCACCCGCACCACAGGTTCATGTACAGTCTCTGAAAAACACTTCTATCAAGTTACTCTACTTAATTGGTTGTGCAACACTGATCTGTTTCATAACATGAAACATAAACACACGCAGAAGGACGACAGCGGGAGTTTTGGCCATCTTGTGAGATTCTAAATTGTAAGGAGTGTGCATTGACATATGGTATATGGTACATATCACTTCACAGGGAAATTTATCCAGTTACTGCACACCATCCCAGTCACTAACTCAAAGAATGGTCGACATGGTGAAAAGGATTTGGGGGGGCCGGCGTTTTCATTCAGCTTAATGCAGCTCATTCATCGTTACTAGGCAGCTGTGCTTGAGGACAAAGTACACCAGATATGCAACCATTACAATCCATTACCATTGCTACATAACAGTAAAGACACAAATCATACATACTGCATTTGATTTAAATCACATTTATCTTCATATGAAAAAAAAACACATGTATTTAGTAATTCATTTTGAGTATATTTAATATTATAATTATTTACTTTTGTAATTGATTTATCAATTTACCACAATTAATTTATGACTAAATGCAGGATTTCTGAGTATGAAAGATTATGCACTATATACACAATACATACACTGCCTTTCTAAAGTTTGGGGTCTGTAGGATTTTTTTGTGTTTTCGTGTTTTCCAAGGCTGCATTTATTTAATCAAAAATACAGTAAAAACAATAATATTTTGACATTTTATTACAATTTAAAATAACTGCTTTCTATTGAATAAATAGTAAAATGTAATTTATCCCTGTGATGCGAAGCTGTATTTTCAGCATCATTACTTCAGTCTTCAGTGTCACACGATCCTTCAGAAATCATTCTAATATGCTGATTTGGTGCTCAAGAAACATTTCTTATTATCAATGTAAAAAAAATGCTTAATATTTTTGTGGGAATCATATACATCTTTTTCAGGATTTTTTTTTTTTTGATGAATAGAAATAACTTTTGTAATATTATGATTATCTTTACTGTCACTTTTGATCAATTTAATGTGTCCTTGCTGAAACCCCAAACTTTTGAAAGGTGTATATATACTGTACACACACACACACACACACACACGTTTGTTTCTGTGAATTGTGTGGAATTTCCATAGAATTCTATTACTTTTATACTGACCAAACAATATTTTCTATCCCCTAACCAAACCCTAACTCTAAACCTACCCCTTACAGAAAACCTATTTGCATTGTTATACTTTCAGATAATCATTTAATTTAATCATTTACTCTTTTTTTTGTCAATTTTTTCCCCCACAATTTCAAAAATTTCTGGTTTTACTTGTGGGGACATTTGGTCACAATAAATTGTATTGTACTGAACATCTACAAATATCACCTTAAATGTATTTTAATAGTCCACTATAGATAATCTACTGACTATAAGTAACATGTAAGTACATGTCAACTTATTCTACAAACCCTAACCTAACAGTATACTAATGAGAGTTAGTTGACATGTAGTTGCGAAGTTACTTATGGTTAGTAGAATGTTTCAAGTGGACTATCAAAATAAAGTGTAACCTAGTGCACACTTTATAGGTACCAGGGAACTGAAATGCTTATGCTCAGCCAGACACCTCTGAATCAGGCGAGAGGTTGTTATTATATTCCTGGACTGGCCCTGGATAAGCCAAGATACCATTGTGTTTCTTTGAGAAAGGTTTATTTGTCTTTCCAGCCCTTTCTCTTGGCTGCCAGCTGGGCAAGTTAGTGCCAAAGACAATGTTAAGGAGATCTTATGAGTTTGTTTTTATGCAGTGCCGTGACGCCTAAAGTATTAATTTAAGCAGGGCAAATGTTCAATCTCCATTGATGTTTTAAAGAGCTTGAAGTAATTTGCACCGTACTAACTGCTGTGCTCAATGGGTGCAAAGTGTCACATCAAATCAAGGATATGATACCTTCCCAGACTCTAATTGATAAAATTGCTTTTTAAAGATGTGTAGTTTTTTTCCAGGCTAATGTGCAAAGAGAACCATAAATACGCCTAATAGGCTAATTTCCTGAAAAGTATAAACAGTTTCAGAACATTGCTCAATTTGTTTGAGTGGTTAGACATGCCAGACATGTGTGTTTAGGACAGGATCAAATTTAGGAGGATTACTTTAAAAATATATATTATTCCAATATAAATGACTAATTGCTTACTAAAAATGTAATCAATAACTTAATCAAAATATCAAAACATGAGTATAAATGTACTTTTTATTAATTTTTACTTACCTTTGAACTTCATCACAACATAATTTTGATTAAAAAAATAAAATAAAATTTGATCTTTTGGTAGGGTTTGCACAGGTGCAGAACTATGTTGTACGTTCTTACTCTACAACAGTATCACTGATGGATGGACAGACATGAGTTGTTAAGATATGGAAGGCAGATAGGGCCAAAAAGCTTTAAATGGAACTCGTGAAATTTGACTGTGTCAGCATGTTCTGTTTATCCATGTTAATGCGACAACACACACAGAAGGCAATGAAATTGCTGTATTTGAAACTATATTTGCATATGTGATGCGAAGGTACGTTGGTATACAACATATCAGACGTCATGATTATTCATGAAAGATATCATAATAATACACTGGTATGCATGTATCCAAACATCAGACGTTACATTTGTTCATGAGGGATAATGCATCGGTACGTTGTGTGTGAAGAAATGTCTTTATATTGTAACATTAATTAGTTTACTCTAGCACAGTAGATATCAGTAAAACAATGCCACAGTGAACTAAAGAAAGGATTAATATGTGGGTAAATATAGAGGTATATCTGTTTTAAAAAGTATGTTCAAAACAGCCAGAATGTGCGCACATTTAGAGACAAATTCATAATCTTATTGCGGTAATAAGATTCTTTACACATGCTAAAAAAACATGAAGAAAACTGATGCTTTAAGGCGTTATCATGGACAAATAGTGTGTGTTGACATGGTCAAATTTCATGCGTTCCTTTAAAGGATTTTTGGCTCCATCCGCCTTCCATATTAAGAGCACTTACTTGATTTGCATGCGCATGTTAAGAGGAGTGTAGAACAAAATCATGACGGATTTCAAATCCTGGTGTTTTAAAAAACTCATATTTTAAACTGGGGAGTTATGAAACTTGCAGTATGCCTTCATTGAAAGTAACATCAAGGACATTTGATTTTCCATTTCATAACCCCTTTAAGCAGATTTTATTACCAAAATGTAAACAGTGACAGAAGTATATCAGTTGAGTGCAGACAATACTAAGAAGGTTTAGTTCACCCAAAAATAAAAATGTTCTTATCAGTTACTTTCCCTCATATCTTTCCAACCCCGGATTTTTATTCTTCCGTAAAACACAAAATGGACATCTTAGACAGAATTTCTAAGCTTCTGCTTTCATTGAAAATGAGAGCTCTGACAAAAAGATCTACTTTAATGGTTTTCTTTGTCCTTGTTGGACAAGGAAACCATCTACTTTCCTTGATGGGAAAGAGCAGTTCAGACATTCTGCCGACACATCTCATTTTGTGTTTCAATGATGAATGAAATTCATACAAAATTGGAATGACTATATTCATCATGTCGTGTAAATAATGAAAACATGTTTGGGTGAACTGTTTCTTTAGAGCAGGGTTGGGCAACTCTGGTGCTGTTTTCGAAGCCAGAGTTGCCCAGCTATGCTTCAGAGTCCAAATTATGCATTTATACGGAGCCCCGCACAGAAAAAAAATAAAAATAAATAAAAATATTGTGGCCACAAATTATTAATATGTGGTGACATTTCACATAGGACTGGGCGATATAGCTAAAAAATTTATCAATGATATAATGTTTCATATCGTTTGGCACACCTAATTCACTCCCTTTTAGTTAATCCTGGCTAAATTGTACTAATCTATTACATCGTTTTAACAAAATCAAAACTAGGGAACAAATTAGCACAAAATGGCCACCATTTACTAAAAAGAAGTTCCAAATAAATAAGTCATGAGAAAAAAAAAATCTGTTTGTGTAGTTTTTTCCCCTGCATTTCATTGTAAGGTTCCATACATTTGAGTGATTAGTGTAAATCTAGTCATGTTTATGTGGGCAGCATCATATTATCCCTTTCTATCAGAGCTTATCAAATGCAGCGACCAAACTTTAATTTGCAGATATAGAGAGTTTCAATACCAAATAGCTACCATTGTTTGTCATCATCTGCATGTGTGCAGACATTAAACGAGATCATCTGTAATTCAGATGCAGCTAATGTGTGCACACCGAGACCAACCGTGTTCATCATTGTTCACATTACAATGCCTTTGTCTTTCCGTAGGCCCCATATGTAGTGTTCTCGTGGAGTGCCTCGGTTGCCGTGCGACAATAATTATCGGCGGGATCCTGAGCGGACTGGGAATGGCAGCCAGCTCATTTGCACAGACAATGGTAGAGCTGTATATCACTGCTGGCATTATCACAGGTAGGTAGGCCTGTATATTACCTTCTCACAAACAGCGGTGTGAAAACGATTGCTCAGTAGGCCGCATGGACTGAATTATCACCTCTCCTTCTCAGGAATAGGATTCTCTTTGTCTTTCCAGCCATCGATCACAATGGTGGGCCACTACTTTGTGCGACGCAGGGCGTTCGCCAACGCCTTGTCTTCCACTGGCACCGCACTCGGGCTGAGCACCCTACCATTGCTAGCCAACTATCTGCTCAGCAACTTTGGCTGGCGGGGCAGCTTTCTGGTGCTGGGAGGGGTCCTGCTGAACTGCTGCGTTTGTGGGGCCGTAATGCGCCCCCTTGGGGCCAAACCAAAGATGGAAGCCAGAACCGGACAACTCAAAACCAATTGCCGTTCCATTACTCAGGAACGAGAGGGTCTGAAAGGCCGTCTGCGGGCCACTCTCTCCACCGTCATGCCTTTCCTGCGCAGGCACATGGCTTTCGACCTGCTGTGCAGTAACCCGTACTTCTGTGCCTACGCTCTTGGGGTGTCCTGGATGATGCTGGGCTTCGTGGTGCCCCTCGTTTACCTGGTTCCCTATGCCACCGCTTACGGCATGGAGCAAGACCGAGCCGCTCTACTGATGGCCATCCTGGGGTTGATCAACATCATCGTTCGGCCCGCGACGGCGCTGGTTTTTGGGCTGCCTCGCTTTCGTGGAAGCCATAACTTCGCCTACCTGTTTGCCGTGGCGGTGCTGATCAACGGATTAAGCAACTGCATCTGCGGGATGGCGACGAGTTTCCCAGTGCTGCTGGCGTATGTTATAGTGTTTGGGTTTTCTATGAGCCTCGTCGGCTCCTTGTTGTTCACCGTACTGATGGACACGGTCGAGATGAGCCGCTTCCCATCCGCCCTGGGCCTCATCAGCATTATGGAGAGCATCATGTTTCTGCTTGGCCCGCCGTTAGCAGGTGATGTAATGCTTTTTTTTTCTCTAAAGTTTGCATTTGCTTTAGTACTGCATCAGTAGGTTAAAACAGCATGCTTGCTTGTATTTGTCAAGGACAAACAATTTCACCTTCATGTGATTTTATTTTGTGTAAGTGCATAGACTGTGTTCTTTTCCATACAACAACGAAGTGGCTCTCAAGCTCCAAAACAAACAAAAAAGCACCATAAAAGTAGTTCCTTTGAAGTAGATAGTCAGTTCATGTATAATATCCAACCATTAAAGTCATAGAATAGCTTTGTAATAAACAAACCACAATTTAGGTCAGCATTTTGCCTAAATTGTTTCCCCTCCACCTGCACTGTACTGGGCATCAGGAGAACTGAAAAAAGTGTTGGCCTGTCCTATGACTGATTTTTCCTTGTTTTTATCTTTATTATGATTATTATTATTATTTTGTATTGTTATTTTATTTTCCTACTCAGTTGCAAGTGGTTATCATTCAACTCAGAATGGCTTCTGTAAATTACTATACTCATATTTAGTTGGAACAAACCTAAAAATCAGCGGAGGTTACTTTTTTATAAATAAAATAAGAAAGTTTTATAAATAAAAGTAAGTAATTAAATTAATAATTAAAGATAAATATAAGTAATTAGTTATTTTCTCTTGTTTATTTTTTAGGTTGGCACTGTAGGCCAGTGGGCCTCGGTATCCATCTCACTGCTTCCTTTTATAGGTCAAATGATAGGGAGCTGGGATCAATTTAAATGTTAGGATCAAAGGAAATACACACAAAAGATCACTTCCCCTGCTTTTGTTTTATTACTCTTGATAATATATATATATATATATATATATACTGCTTTTTGGAGCTTGACATCCCATAGTCATTATATGCTCTCATAAAAGATTAGACCAGCATTTTTTGCCTAACATCATTTGTGTGTGTGTTCCAGGGAAGTATGAGTAAATGATGAGAGAATTTTAATCCCTTTATAGAAGGAAGAAAGAAGTCTGTTCAATGTGTGTAACTGGCATTCCCTACTTTATGGGGACGAAATGTCCCCACAAGCATAATTGTGATTCTGTGAGGGTCATGTGACGTCATTGGTAGCAGGTCAGTCATAATCTTATGTTAGTCGATGAGATTGTCAGTTCATTTACAGGCCGGTGTCCAGAAGGGCTTGTATAGGTGAGCAGAACATCAAGCACTAAGGATCCTCTCCAGTTATCATTACCAAGGAAACTTAAATGTCAAGGCACACGGCAATGAGGTGCTGATCAGTCTATGATAGGAGCACTTCATTGCACAACAGCATGCTGATGTTTAGCAATAACAAAACATTTCAAGAAAGAGCTCTAAGGGTATTAAACAATGATATATACACTATCAGCCTGATTTTTTATGGCGCTTAAAAGCATAGTTAGAAGTCATCATTTACTCACCCTCATATGTGACCCTGGACCACAAAACCAGTCATAAGGGTCTGGTATTGTGACAAAAAGTCATATGACAAAAATAAGTCATAATTTTTTTGAAATTGACATTTATACATCATCTGAAAGCTGAATAAATAAGCCGAGATACAACTATTTGAAAATCTGGAATCTGAGGCTGCCAAAAAAATAATCTAAATACTGAGAAAATTGCCTTTTAAAGTTGTCCAAATGAAGTCCTTAGCAATGCATATTACTAATCAAAAAATAAGTTTTGATATATTTATGGTAGGAAATTTACATATCTTCATGTAACATGATCTTTATTTTTATCCTAATGATTTTTGGCATAAAAGAAAAAAGAAATCTATAGTTTTGACCCATACAATGTATTGTTGGCTATTGCTACAAATATACCCCAGCGACTTAAGACTGAGTGACTTTATTGCTTCTGTGGAACACAAATAGATATTTTGGTTTCTATTGACTGCCATTGTATGGACAAAAATTACTGTTACAAACTGTAAATATAATTAAAACGGTTTAGTTCTTCAAAAATACTTTTATACTTCTTTTCAAATTATACTTTATTCAGAAAGGACTTGATTGAAAGTGACAGTAAAGTCATTTATAATGTTGCAAAATAACTTTATTTATCAAAGAATCTTAAAAAATATGTATCACTGTTTCCACAAAAATATTAAGCAGCACAACTGTTTTCAACATTGATAATAATAAGAAATGTTTCTTGAGCAGCAAATCAGCATATTAGTATGATTTCTGAAGGATCATGAGACACTGTTGATCCTTCAATGATGCTGGAAATTCAGTTTTACCATCACAGGAATAAATTACATTTTAAAATGTAGTAATATTTCCACAATGTTATTGTTTTTAATATATTTTATATAAGCCTTGGTGAGCACTTGGTGACTTTTCAAAAACATTTAAAATTCATACTTAGTACCCCAAACTTTTCAATGGTATATTAAAGGTGCTGTATGTAGGATTGACACCGAGTGGTTGAACTAGGTATTGCAGTCCAAATTCAAAATATTGGAGAGGGTTTTTTCACCCGGCCCCTCCTCCTCAGACTTGACGCACACGCAGGTTGCCAGATTGAGGACACCAATAGGAACGAGCGCACTTGACGATGAATGAAATGAAATACGCTGTACGCTATACGACTGTAGCATTGTTTTTCAGATAAACAAGCATGTTAACTTAGCATGTTTCTTAAATATCTGCAAACATATTGTGGTATTTTTATACTTTTAAACATCTGCAAACATATTATGGTATTTTTATGCTTTAGTAGAGTCAAAAACTTATACAGCACCTTTAACTGAATATTTGGCAATTCGTATTAAATTACAAACGCAATTAAATGGTATGCCACACACAATACTGTAGTTACATCTTCTACCAGCAGGGGCCAGACTTTGCTGCTCATTTGATTAAGTCAAAGATTCATGGTTTGTCGTAGATCGCGTCATAAAAGTACTGTTTTTCAAATTTGAAATACAGTCGCTTTATTTATAATCATGGGTTTTCATCCATGCATTTTCATTTCTGAAATGCACATAGAGAAAATGAATGTCAAACATAATTTTGGAAACAAGCTGCTGAGAAGTGGCGGATTATGTGACTTTTTATTTTCTTTCCCAGGAATCCTGGTTGACAGCACTAGCCAATACGCCTATGTGTTCTTCGCCTGCAGCATAAACGGCTCCACCGCCGGTCTCTTCATCATGCTGTCCTTCTACTGGCTGGACAGACAGAAGTGCAGAGAGGTCAAGAGCTCCTTCACTCATAAAGACATCAACTCACTGAAGCCCAGCACTAAGATGACCATAGACTGTGATTACAGTCCAGTGCCTTTACATGGTAACACTATCAGAGACATGGAGACTGATGTGTGACCAGTGTATTTGACCATACTCATTTTGTTCAGTCTTTTCTTATCTTTATCTTTATCTTGTTAGTGGACAATCAGATGTATTTGTCATAGCTTATGTACACCGATATAGTGCAGAAAGGTTCTTGGACTGCTGTAAAAATAGACTGGACCAGAAGCGCTAGTTTAACTTTTCATAGTCCTTAGATGGTGCCACATGGGAACTTTAATCACTTCAGATCATCTCTCAAAACATCTCGAAAGCCTAATTTCAGTTATTACTCTAGCCTCCTTCAGGATTGCTAACAAAGGCCAGTTGTAATTGACATTCACATTACTGTAATTTAGATTCTTCTGGGAACAAATGAATGTAGAAAACATCAGAGAATGTGAGATTGTGCAATGAATGATTGTGTTTATTTATTTCTAGATGCCTTAAATTATAAATGTTATATCTTGTAAATGATTTCTTTTAGTTTTGTGTATAGATACTGCTTTTTAAAATCAGTAACTTATTTATATATTTGTATGTATTAAAGAAAATTGTTGCTTTGTGTGTTGTCTGTCAGTTTCATTGTCTCAGCGTTGTGTTTGGTCTCTATGGTAAATAGTTGACTGTGCTGAAAGTGTAAAACAGCAATGCTTGAGGACCAATAATAATAATAATAAATGATCAAGTAATGCTGGACAGTCACATATTCCCCCTTTTTTGTACACTTTATAGAAACAGAGTGCTGTGTGGTGTTTGTTCAGGACAGTGCTAAAAATCCAATGACAAATTGCATATGAATACACAAAGTTATTTATTCTTATTTGTGTGTTTATTGCATTTAATGTCATTTTAATAAGAATTTAGTGTTAGCACAGTGCTGCTGCTAATAGGCATCATTTTCCTTTTTAGTAATTAGTCTCGGCTCCAAAGAACCACAAGAAGGCAGCAATATCATGACTATAGTGTGACATTTAAATTCTTATCAAAACAAACTTTGTATGTGTTTTTATTTAATTATTTTTTTCATCATGAAGATGTCTAAACAGTACACGACAACGCAATTTCATTCATGCAATTAAATTTGCACATTATAATAAACATTAATTGTTCTGTTATGGAAATACATTTCTGATTAAAGTAATGAATAAAATATATTTTATGAATGCATCATAAAATATTTTACTATAAACATGAATACATTTTATTTCCTGTTGTTCACTGGTGAGCAAAAAAAAAAACGTATGTGAACTAAAATTTTAAATAAGGTGTCATTCGTTAACATATTAACATGAACGAACGAATACTACATTACACTATTTATTAATCTTCGTTAATGTTAAAAATACAGTCGTTCATTGTTTGTTCATGTTCACAGTGCATTAACTAATGTTAACAAACAAAACTTGTGATTTTAATACTGCATTAGTAAATCCTGAAATTGATATTTAAGATTAATAAATGCTGTAGAACTATTGTTCATTCTTAGTTCATGTTAACAAATGAACCTTATTGTAAAGTGTTACAAAACTTCTATTGTTCTTTTAACAATTACAATAAATATATTGTAAATACTGTATTAAAGAATTTAAATAACCCTAAACATATATAGTTTAGGGTTATTTAAAAAAACAAACAAACCACTTTTGTCAGTAAAGCACAATCTAAAATGAGTTTCATGACCAATGTTGGAAAAAAAAAAAAAAAGGTAACTCCATGCCCATTTTTCCTTTTATTTATTTGCACATATTAGACAACCAATTTTACATCTTGATATATGTTTTTAAACCAATGCACAGTATGTAAAATTCACTCATTGTGTCAAAACGCCATAAAGATTCTCAAATAAATTAAACAGCACATCAGCCCAATTTTAGTATCTACAGACAGGGCATCGCTGCTATGTTTACAAATCTATATACATGAGATATAACAAAACAGCCAACAAAGTGCGTGATAACTGTGAAATCAAAGACTCAACGAGAGAAATTAACACTGACTAGTGCTCCTATACTTGATGTTAAAGTTTGGAGTAAATGAACTGAACTTAAACCCTGTGATAAACAAAAGCTGGCTTCAGTTCCACAAACTCACCTGCAGACCCAGCAGAGGCACATCGGATAGAAATGAGGTTCATACAACCACTGACAAGTTCTGTGAGGAAGGTCACACCGCACAGAGACCGATTTACAGTCAAAGCAGTTACACGAGTGAAACAGTACTTGTGGTTTGCGTCGTGACCACTGCGGCCTGTGATCCAGACACAGTAAACATCACTTAACTGTGGGATTTTGAAGTGCAGTTTCAGAAACATACATACAAACCTTCTGAAGCCCTAAAATAGTGATTGCATCATGCAAACTGGTGACCAGTCAGCTGATGTAACGGTTAATAATAGTAATAGCCGATGTTTCCATGCTATTGAACACGTTTTCTTGGCATTCATTCCAGTAAAAACATCTGCGGACCTCCACATTTAGACCCTTTACCGAAGCTGAAAACAGTGAACGTGTAAATCAAGGCTGAGGGGACGTTCAGATCTGCCTCAGATCACACACACACGCATTGGCATCAAGCATACAGTGACGTTCACCTCAAAAGAAAATCCCTTGAACGTCTTTTAAATTGTGCGACACACTGAAACACTCACACAGAAGCTGTGGCCCGACTCAGACCTTTGTCGTTTTGCTGGCTTTAGGTGAGACCTCGTGAGAAGAACAGAGGTGGACTGAAGCTCGCGCTCACAGGAACGGACCCTCACGCCTGACATGTATCTGTCAGACACGCTCGAGGCACGTCATCTCAGTCTCTCTCGCACACACACACACTCACACAGACTCACACAATCTCTGGAGTGTCCTCTCTGTTTCCACATTGCGTCCGAGCTTGTGTGGAGGTCGCTGGGAAAGTCTCTCACACGCTGAGAGGGAGCATGCCAGGCGGAGACACGGCCCGCGGGGAAGCCATGGCCGTCAGGGCACCGGGATCCAGGCCATTCATATTCCTGTGAGGAATCAAGAAACTGAATTATGTACCGTGAACAATGTGTTACGAATAAGTATAAATCTTCAGTTAAACTGCTTGAGGGTTGGGTGATATGATCCATTTTTAACTGACATATGCATCACTTAACCATGTCAGTGATAACAGTAATTAGGCTTGTTGTCACTAAACCAAATTGTTATACACTGAACAAAACCTCACGTTTTATAATTCCCCAATATCACCACAGTGTTTCCCATACATTGATTTATTTGTGGTGGCCTGCCACAATATCAAAACTGACCGCCAAAAATAGATTTTCCGAAAGGCTTTGACTTCATTGAATAAACATGAGCACTGCACCTTTCAAATTGAAACCCGGTGCGGGTGCTTTTATACCACAGTATTTCTGAAGGAAACCGACTGTCTTCAGAAAATTTTGGATGTCATTTTCATTTAATCTTGCATGTAATGTCTGATAAACTAAAACAGCGTTTATGAGCGGAGCCATGCTTTGTGTACAGCCGTTACCGGGGAAACCTCAATCTCTAACCGCTCTACAAGCGCCTCCCGCTCGCTGAGAATGAATTTGCATATATATGCCGCCACTGTGGGAAACACTGCCACATAACAAATTAATAACCTGAATTAATTCTACAACTATGCCAAGTAACTCCAAGCTTGCCTGGATACACAGTATGAGAAACTTCTTGAGTACAGTATACTCATGTACAGCAATATATAGCTAATCTTCTGTCGCAAAATGTAAACAGTATTATCTCACAGCTTATAAAGTTGCATATATATCTAACTTTATCCACGTACATAAAGTACACTCATGTAAAGTGATACCTACTATATTACAAATCTTTCATCACACAGCTCTTCATACAAGGTTGAATATATAATCGTGTCCAACTTTACCTGCATACATACAGTACTCTTGCTTAGAGTGATAATATGTAGATTGTATATTGTTGCAAAATGTAAACTGTATTAACACACAGATGTAATTTGCTTAATGAAACCACATGGTATGAAGATATTAAAGGGATAGTTCACTCAAAAAGGAAAATTGTCAAGATATTGATAAACTGCTGCTGGTAGCCATTGACTTCCATGGTATTCTTTTCATACCATGGAAATCAAAGGCGACTGTCAACTGTTAGGTTACCAACATTATTCAGAAGATCTTCTTTTGTGTTCAACAGAAGAAAGAAACATATAGGTCTAGAACTTCTTGAGGGTGAGTAAATGACAAAAACTAAATTTTTGGGTGAACAATCCCTTTAAAGCAGCACTATGTAACTTTTTCTGTGTTCAAAATTTGCAAAATGTATATAATGAGCGAGTACATCATGAATTCATCTTCCAAACCGCATTTTTGTCTTATTCCGAATCACTACGGTACCCTTATAATAAGTACTTATATTTGGACTATTGTAGCCTGGTCGGGTCGTCACCGCTGCGGAGTAAAATTACACTACAAACATACACCTTTGTTTACTTCTGTGTGTTGCTCGGCAACCACTTTGTTGGAACCACAACTGATTCTGAGGATCTACATTGTTTGGTGGAAGAATACGTTTTTTATTAATATAATTACACATTATTTGCTCTGTTTTATTTTGTGAAAACTTACTACGTATATGCAATAACAGTTTTATAAAAGCAATAAGTCCCGTGAAGCCGTGGTTTACAGTGAATTTATAACAGCTAAGGGACGTTGTTATAAATGGGACTAGAGGTTGTCGAGACATTAAACATCATCATGTAAACTCATATTTACAGCCTTGTTATGTTTATAATCATGCTCTTGGAAACCTTTCTAACTCAAAAGTTTTGGTAAAAATGTGTTTTTTTTTTTTCAATAAAGAGTGAAAGTTATCTGAAGCTGAATCTTGGTGACGTTAAAGTCATGTGACCGAGGTGTAGTTTTACTTATAGCCTACATTTAGCGTTTTACTTCTGCCATTTTTATTAAGGCTCCAAAATTCTTAAATGTTTTGATCTGTTGTAAAGATTGTAGTTCTTTACAAAACATGTAAGAATCATAAGCTTTTGCTGGTTAAAGAGCTTATTTTCTGCAATAATCCAAGAGAAAAATCCTATTGGGTTTTTGTTGAGAGAACCAGGATGATGGCAAACTAAAAAAAAAATGCTCGACTTCCATTGTAAGTATATTAATGTACACGCACACCAACTTTTTTTTTGAAAGTGTTTATAGTCACCATGAAATCAAAATGGACAATTATTATTTTTTATGGAATATTGTAGGGATTCTTATAAATTATTTATCTGTGCACATCCCTTTTTTTGTGCTCATGTACTGTCCAAAAGCTAGACTAATTTCAATAACTCCCCTTCAGTAACATGTCTCACATGAAACAATCACCCATTTAGTTTGAAGTGGCCACTTCTACACCGCAATCAATTCCCAATGGACAAATTGAAGTCGTGCCATACATTTCTCTGCCTCATTCAATAAGCCGTTTCACGCCATAATAGTGAAGAAATGTCAGTCAAAATCTCTGCTTCATGTCAAATTAAAAAATGGGGAATGTCAGCTATATTCCTTTAATGGCAATGCTGTGAAATGAAATGAAGTTTACCTCTAGCTTCATCTTTCAGCCTCTGCACAGACACCAGCAAAGACTCCTTCTCGTCCAGTTCGCTCTCCAGGAAGGCGTTCCTCTCAATCGCCTGGTTTAGCCTCTGCTCAAAGTCCTCCAGGGATGTGATGGTGGCCCTGCTCAATCCAGGTTATCGTTTTAAAAATGTTGACCTCTTTAGCATGACACTTGCACCATGTATTTTGGCCTGCGTTTGTTGGGCATTGGTGACACGTAGGCTAGTCTTGACAAAAAGTAGTCTAGCAATTTAGGAACTCAGGGCCAAGTTAGTTTAGAATGGAAATATGATCCTGTCTCGTACCTCTTAGCTCTCTCCAGGTCGTCGTTGGCCTGCTCCAGCTCCCTGACATATTTGTGCAGCTGCTCCTTGATGCCACGTGTTTGGACCAGGTCGTCCTCCAGCATGGCGATCTGCTTATAGCTCTGAGCGTACTGCTGCTCCAGTTTCTCCTGCAGTCAGGGACACAGGGGAGACACAGTCTGAGTCACCATCAGAAACAACCAGAACTTTCTGCCAACGGCGGGTGAGAAAATGTATCAGCTATAAATACATATTTCTTTACTAAGGATTGCGCAGTCCTATTCAGAAAGGACTATTTTTATCCTTGTGTGTTCAAGTACCAAACATTAAAAAAAATTAAGAGTCAAAACCATAACAAGACCACATGACTGTAACGCCCACATCCAGACATCCCCACCTTAATAACTAGAGAGCCCAATCCTATCCAAATTAGAGACGTTTTGGGTCAAGCTCAAAGCTCATTTGGAAAACCAGTTCCATCCGAATACTTATGGCAATGGATTTATTTTTTTCTCACAGTGGCACAATATAGTGACAAGTTGGTTTCAGTTTTTTAAAGGGGTCATATGATGCGATTTCAAGTTTTCCTTTCTCTTTGAAGTGTTACAAGCTCTTGGTGCATAAAGAAGATCTGTAAAGTTGTAAAAATAAATAAATAAAATACACCACCAGTTTGGGTCAGCAAGATCTAATTTTTTTTTTAATAAAAATCAGTAATATTGTGAAATATCATTACAATTTGAAATAACGCCTTTCTCAAAAACAAAATCTTACCGACTCCAAATTTTTGAATGGCAAAGCATCTAAGGCTGCGTTTACACTGGCACAAAAAAATCCGATCTTTCGCTAAAAAATCGGACATGGTCAAAAGATCGGATCTGTGCATTAAGACTTGCAGTGTAAACGCAGCCTATGTATAAACTATGTTTTGACCTTTTCCTAATGAGGTTGCTTACATCTTTAAGACTTCATGTTCTGTCAAGTGAGTTGAAGGGGCTCATGTGTGTGCCTGTTTCCAGGAAAGCATGTTTTGCTAGCATGTTCAGCAGGAAATTCCTGGGATTTGAGATCTTCCTGTGCTCCACCAAAGCTCTGGGGCAGTAAAACCACAGCTCAGGAGGAGCATGTGCACGTGCTGAAAGTGTGTAGGAGTTCAGAGCGGCACAGACAGAGACCACACCAGCAGACACACGGTCAGCATTTGAGCCAGCACCAACTGTGAGCTCTGTTTTAGATCAGAGACACTCTCAGGCCACTTTTGGTCAAGTCAAAAACACGGCTTGAGCTTTAGAATAGAGAAGGTTACGCAGACGATTCACATACTAGCATTTTGGGTCTGAAACTACACAAAATAATCACATAAACCAACTGAAACTTTAAAAAGACATCAAGCCTACCTACAATGTAACCAGCAGCACAACATAAGGTTTCAAACATGACACATTTCAATAAAAGAGACTGCAAGACACTAAACACAACAGCAGGAGCTATGGAGCATCTTCTCAGGTTAACAGAGGGTCTCTTTTGTCAAGGGCAGTGAAAGGCTCTCTGTGTGTTGTGGCATGTTCTCCGTTTTTCCATGACAAAAAGTGCTGCAGTCATATTTACAGCCATTCATCACCCGCGGGGCTTGTGATTGTAGGTATGAACACCGAAACAACCATTGTCTCAGCTAGCCAAAGTTTAACTAAAATACTATGGCCAAGTTTTTAAAAGCCAATCAGCATTGTTTGTCTGAACATAAACGTCTGACTCCCCATGGCTTTTATGTGAAGATAAACTGCACACTGCTGTAAAAAGCTCAGCTGGTTGCTATATTTAGTAGTTAATGACTTCGGCCTACCTCTTCTTGTATTTGAGAGACAAGCACTTCCAGTAATCGATTTCCTCGTCTTTCGAGGAGAACTTCGGCATCATCATCATCTCTGTGTCCATGGTGGAGACCTGTGGAAGCAGATGGGAATTAGAGCAGTCCTGAGAGACAACCCCAGTACAGGTTGTTTAGTCCCAGTACAACCCCACAAACAGAGGGCCCATGGTGTGTGTCCTCATTTGACACGCATCCAATAACACTTTTTGTTCACTTGGCTTTCTACCAGGCTCACATGACTTACTTCATCCTTTACAAGCTCACAGTTTTACAGGTTGCAGCATTCGCTTTTGTTTATGGGGGGATTTTTACACAAGACTAATTTCATTCTAGTCCTACGAGGAAAGAGCAAATAAAGAAATAGTTCATCCAGAAATTAATATGCGGTCTTCATTTACGAGAGTCAGCCTCATGTTGTTCCAAACCTGTGTGACTTTTATTTAACTTAGAAACACAAATGAAGATGTTTTTAACCAAACCTGAGGCATTTCTGTCCCTCTCCTGAAAGCCCATTACACTAAAACTTGGAGGCTTAAAAATGTTTACAAAGATATTGTAAAAATAAGCGGTTTAAACTAGAGGTCGACCGATGTATCGGTTTTGCTGATTAATCGGCACCGATAGTTTTTTGCTGTAACTATCGGTTATCGGCAAAAATCCATGCCGATAGTTTTCCGGGTTGCGTCCGTTGCTGGAACGGCTGAGAAGGGTCTGCTGTCATTATACAGTAAGAGAGCGGCCTCTAGTGGTTGAAATCACTGACAGCACGTGCTATTTGTTTAGACATGTGTATTCACATAAATCCGGTCGGCACCGTGCATTATTTTTCACTTACTCAGTCTCTTACACACACACGCACGCGCAGAGAGAGATAGAGAGAGAACACATACAATATCCATATGTATATAATTTTAATGCTATGGCCTTTGTGTATTTATTTAAAGATGTGCATCTTTAAGCATGACTGTTGAAATGAAATGGTAACACTTTAAAATAAGAGTCCATTTGTAACATTAAGATTAATGAAAGCTGTGCAATGAAAGTATTGTTCCTTGTTACAGTGTGTTAATTTCAACATTTTTATTATTATTATTACTACTACTACTACTACTAGTATGGTTCAGTACTGTTTTTTTAATAAAGCATTATTTTAGTTTTTGTTCAGTATCCATTTTAAAAACTATTGGTTAATTAATCGGTATCGGCCAGTGTGGTGCAACCTAGCTATCGGTATCGGCAAAATCCACTATCGGTCGACCTCTAGTTTAAACGAAGCCTTCAGAAAAGACACAATCGCTTTATATGACGAACAAATTTAGTTTAACCTGTGTCTCTCCAGTATCTTTGAATTAACTGCTGGATTTATATGGATTACATTTGATGCTTCTACATTTTGCATCCGTGGGCCTTTGTTGGTGGGACAGAAATACTTTGGGCTGCATTAATAATGTGTTTTGAAGATTAATGAAAGCCTAATGGCTTTGGAAATTGGAACAACATGAGCGTAAGTAAAGGGATAATTATCATTTCGGGATGAACTGTCCCTTCCATAACACGACGTGTTAAAGAAACAGTTCTCCCCAAAATGAAAACATCAGTCATTTTATGGTTAAATCATAGTGTAAGAGCTCCTTTTGTGTTTTACAGAAGAACGAACATATTTGGAATAACATGGGAGTAAGTAAAGGACAACAGTTTTTTCAGTTTATATAGATTATAAGCCTTTTAAAGATCAAACGTGAAGCCATTTATCACAAAAGGACAACAGAGTAGTCCTTCCACACATAAAAGCTTGCTCAGAATAAGATTAATGGCCACAGATATTGTCCTTTTAAAACAGTATGCACACTTGGACGTTTGTGCCTCTAGAACTCATGCACGTGTGACTGAAAATGACCTCTCATTAACATTCTTCATCCTTGTCTTGTGTTGGGACATCATTTGTTTGACCAGCAGCACAGAGATCCAGTGTTTTTCTGAAATTTCCGCTCAATTAATTCCTATCATAGGTCTTTTTGTAAGCAATCGCTCATTAGATCTGACATGACGAGGAGCTGTAAGCCGAAGCCATCAGTTTCATTCAGCAACCCAACCTGCAGCAGACGAACCTGTTCGGTTTCTAAAACAAGTCTGAAATATTCCAGACATCTCTGCAATTCTCCTGATTCTGTTACGGATTCTCAGGAGCGTCACATGTTGTGACCCAGCACTCCTAGAGTCCCGCTTTAAATGACTATGAGGGATTTCCAAACCAAATGACCCATTTAAACAGAAAATAGAACTAAAACACCCAAGGCACCCTCATTATTGTCCGTTTGCTTGTCATATTTCCATATTTATGTCAGGTCTGAAACTTTTGAATTAAGATTTTTCAGTGATCATACTTATTAATGTATAGGAGAAATATTGAAGTCATTTATTTGATTCGAATGTCACAATATTAAACTTGGCTTTGTATTAGGTCAAGTCTGTTGGTTTAAAATGCCATTTTTAATTGAGAATAAGTGTTATACATAAGCACAAAGTCAAAAAAATTAAAAAGGAAAAAGATAAATGAAACATGTTTTGAGTTGTGTAATAGTCGTGTTAGGTGCTATTCTTTAAAGACCCAATAAATTGTGGCATTTATTGGCAGGCTCAATATTAAAGAACAGATTAAGCAGGAAATAAAAAATACTGATTTGAACGAAAAATTAACAAAAATGACTACAGATCGCTCTCTAATGTAAAGAAACAACATATGCTAAAGAAACACAAAATCACAGGTGCACATAATAATAGAGCCATCAAACACAAAAGCAGCAGTGGTTTTCTACTCTGGAGCAGAATGGGGCTCCTGTGGGATTTGCTCTCCTGAGGGCTGTCAAAACTGATGTCATTTCAATTGTGGTCATTTATAATGTCTTAAGCCACCACGCAGAGACCCTCACCCCTCCCAAACTGCCTCCTGACAGTGAGGCCATCTGTCCGGCCACAGAGCGCCTGTCCCGCACCACAGGACAGTGGGACGGTTCCTGTCTAACGCAATGCTTTCCGCAACCTACACTCTTTGCCAGTAATACGCACAGTCAGGGGTTCAGAGGAAAGGCCAGATTTTTGTTTCCAAGGATGACATGATTTCCAAAATCACAATCCAGCACACACCATCCTGCTGAGTTATACTCTACAAACATGTGATATACCCTCAAAGATTAGGGGATGAGATCTGTGCTACCATTGAGTTATCTGACCTGCTTGTAAGTAGTGTCCATATAGTTATATTTACAGTCAGCTTCATGCCAAGAAGTGTTTTTATTTATAATATGTTTTCGTATGACAAGAAAGAAATGTCATCGGACGACAAACTAATGTCACAAAATGTAAACAGAACACATAGTAGTTGTCATACATTTAACGTGCAATTTATTTCTGTATAAATGTGCAAGACATAACGTTAGTATTTATCATTGTTATAGTTATATATTGTTATAATCAATGTTATAGCGCAAGATAACTGACAACAGATGAAAGAACTTAATCACATAAAGTAAACAGTGGATAATACAAAAAGGGTGTTCATGCACTTATAATAAATATCTATGTAGAGATGTACATGACTTAGCAAACAAATGCTAAGGTGACCAAACCAGAAGACGACTAGCGGTCATCATTCAATTAAACAAATAAATAAATAAAATTTTAAAAAATCATGAGGATGAAATTTAATACTTAACTAGCAAAACAGTTAACTGAAAGCGGGAGCAAAACGATTCGTTATCGAATAAATCCGCATGTAAATAACGTATTTCAGATTGACGTTTCTCCCGGGAGGCCAGCGGATGTCACCAACATTTAACGTTACAAATGAAAGTCAATATCGGGTCTATATCATTTAAATAATTACCATAAAAACTCAATCACCTGCGGTTTAAATTCTCAGCGATATATCGGTCGATCAAAGGCGTTTTTGGCAGTACGCCAGAAGAAACCGGCACATGAAAAATCAGGTTCCCGCAACTGTTGGTCTTCACTGGCCAGAAAATGACAGTCTGTTTAAATGATAAAGCCTTGCATTTCATTGCCGTCCCATCGAACACACCGTTTATAATAATCACGGATTAAATAAAAAAACGTCATGAACTGTTTACCTTATCATGTCCTGTTCCTGGAGTCGGCGAACAGGCTCGGTGTCTCCTGCGCTCGAGCGTCAGCTGAGAGAAATGCCAACGCGACTCCGCAGATTTCCCCTTCAGCTTCCGGTAAGACGACGACACCGCGTCATTGCGTCATGCTAACGTCAGTGAAACGCATGCAAAGCACGTTCTCATTTATGATACATAGTAATGGTTCTCTTATGGTTCTCCGTCTGACACGATATACGGGTATTGGTGTGTAATAAAGCGGGGAATAATCAGTGATTCATGTTTCATTTTACAATTGACCAAATATCACACCACAAGATGGCGCGTTAGGACTCCAGTAGCCTATGATAATAATAAAAAATGTAATATAGCCTACAGTCAAACCAAAAATTATTCAGACACCTTCAACATTTCTCGCATTATCACAGTTTATTCGCTATAGTTTAGAAAATGCTAATAGAATATGACAAGAACTCAAGAGTTATACTGTGTCAGTCTCAGAACAAATTCATCTTGATAATCACAAATGAATTACAGTCAAACTTTATTCAGAGACCTTCAAAATGTCTCACATTATCACAGTTTATTATATTAATATAAGACAAGAACAAATTAATCTTGATAATGTCAGATAACTTTGATAGAAAGGTAGGCCTTATGTAACAAAACATGGTCAGGTCAAAGTGTCAAATCAATTGTATTAATTTTACTGGTAGTCCACTGTATGATGAATTTTGGGGTATAATTTGTCACAGTTTACTTTATTTTGCTATCCTCACTTACATAAATTAACTATAGTGTCCTGCACCCACTAGAGAAAATAAATAAATAAATGAATAATTTTTGGTTTGATATATATAATGATAATAATAAAAAATGTAATATAGCCTACAGTCAAACCAAAAATTATTCAGACACCTTCAACATTTCAGAATCAGAATCAGAATCAGAATCAGAATGAGCTTTATTGCCAGGTATGTTTACACATACGAGGAATTTGTTTTCGTGACAGAAGCTTCCACAGTGTAACAGAATGGCAGTGACAGAACTTCTCGCATTATCACAGTTTATTCGCTATAGTTAGAAAATGCTAATAGAATATGACAAGAACTCAGAGTTATACCGTGTCAGTCTCAGAACAAATTCATCTTGATAATCACAAATGAATTACAGTCAAACTTTATTCAGAGACCTTCAAAATGTCTCACATTATCACAGTTTATTATATTAATATAAGACAAGAACAAATTAATCTTGATAATGTCAGATAACTTTGATAGAAAGGTAGGCCTTGTGTAACAAAACATGGTCAGGTCAAAGTGTCAAATCAAATTTTTGGTCCCAAATGTTTATCAATTTTACTGGTAATCCACTGTATGATGAATTTTGGGGTATAATTTGTCACAGTTTACTTTATTTTGCTATCCTCACTTACATAAATGAACTATAGTGTCCTGCACCCACTAGAGAAAATAAATAAATACACATTTTAATTGAATAATTTTTGGTTTGACTGTATATCTATTAAATGTAGATTTTATTTAAATCGTTCTATATAATAAAACAGCATTTGGAACTATTAAGTGTTCTTTTAAATTGTAATTTTATTTTTACAAAAATTTTTTTTTTTTACCTTTTTTTCAAACAGGTCTTTGTGTGACTATTATTGTATTTGGTTTTATTTTGGTGCATTTATTCTATTTTAATCGTTTTAATTTCTCTCTATAAATGTTTCCTATATACAACTACTACTACTACTAATGATAATTGAAAATATTTAATAAAACAATGAAATGTTAATTTTGCATGCGTTTCATTTTCATTTGTCTTTATAAATATTTCCATACTACTATTACTAGGCTATACTATTACTAATGATTATCTTCTCTATAAATATTTCCATATAATTTCCATAGGCTATATCTTCATGTAGTAATAATAATAATAATAATAATAATGTATTAATATTATTGTTGTAATAATAAGTAAATAATAAATAACTAGAATTTATTATTATTGTTAATAATAAAAATATATATATACATTTATGTATAATAATAATTATTATTATTATCATTATTATTATTATAACAGGCTACATCTAAATGTTAGGCTCATGTGTAAAAAACAAAACAAAAAAACGAACAGAACACCTAACAAACGACACTAAATACTTAAACTGTTTACATTGAACTGGTTCTAGTTTCTTCTTCTTTCTAGTTAACAGCAGATCTAGTTTTTCAACATTCCTGGCGTGACAGCGGCTGTGTCGTCACGGTGTCCGCGTGTTATCTTACGGGAGTATCAGTTCCCTGCGCCAGTGTGCCTGCATGTTCCCGCGGGCTGCTGTTTACCAGTCGAGGGGATCCAGGGGGAGTTTTTAAACCGGAGAGACATGGATGAGGAGGCTCAGGACAACGAGTGTCCGGTGTGTTACGAGAGTCTTTCGGACAGCACCAGGACGCTCAGCTGCGGGCATCACTTCTGCCATGACTGCTTAGTACGAACTCTGCTGAACACAAGCCTGAACGGATCCACGAAACGGGATAATATCATCTGCCCCGTCTGCAGACACCTGACATTCATCACAAAGCTCCGCGGATTCACAGTCTCAACGCTTGAAGCCAAAAGGATCGGAAAGACACTGGAAGTATCATCTCTGCCCTCTCCTGTATTCCCTGTTGGGTCTCACACTGGAGGTCTTGGCTGTATCTGCAGGTGTCTGAGGAGTATTTCATGTAGACTATGTAGACGAAGACTCGTCTGTCCTAAAGACGCTTCAGAAGTGTTTATCATCAGTGAGTTGGGTCGACCCATGACAGAGGGTGATGTTATTGACATTGGGACAACTTCAGCCATGCAGCAGGACTACAGCAGCAATGGACAGAGGCTTTGCACCATCTCCTGCTGCCTTCTGATCCTAATGATCACTTTCACCTTACTGGCTCTGGTGGCTGCCACACTTCCATGGGTTTTGTTGGCTTAAAGTGTCCAGAACTGCTTGTATGTGGTCCCTCGTGTAAGATAAATCACTTTAAGAGCAGTGAATATCATTATTAAGCCATGTGTTACTGGAAACGAGATGGTTTCACAAGACACAATGAATGTTTTATGAAAAACAGACGGTTATTGTCTTTTCCAAGGCTTGCTCTGGCATGTCTTGTGAATGTCTTGAGGGGAGGCATACGGAGGTGGTTTCCTTACAAAACAGTCAAATATATAGTGTTACTCTACAGATAAACAAAGGTTTTGTTCTGGAAGCTGCTAGTAAAAAGTTACTGTGAGGAGACTGGGTCATTTAAACGTGAAGAAAAGATGAGCTGGTCATCTGGTTGTCACTTGATCTTGTAGAAACAAGGTGGGATTCAGTTACAGCTACCATGGACACAGCAAGTTTGAGAATGGAGGACGGGGAAGGGTGTGATGAGGCTTGAGCTTTTCTCTGCGGCTCGCATTACCTGGAAGGAATGAAACACACCCTCGCCTGTCCAGAAATTCTTGTCACACGGGCTAGCAAACGTCTTTAGCTAGTTCCAGCCCTGAAATGACTAATACCTCACATTCTGCACAAGTTGACAGTCATTACTGGATTGGAGGGTGTTTCTGTGACGTACCTGTACAGCAATGCTATCGCAATGCACTTCAGAATCGTGTGTGTACGTGTTTGTACTAGTTCACCCCGCTGACATGCGTCTTCTCCCAGATTGCTCAGAGGTTGCTCAAGTGATGTTAATGGATTGCTCAGTTTGAAGTATCAGTTTGTCCCAAATGTTTTTTTTTTTTTCAGTCAAATACATGCCAATGAGACGTAGCCTATACTGTAAAGGTGCAGTCATTTGCAGCTGTTTGTGAGTTGACATCAGGCAGTCATTTCAATGGACCCTTTTCACCGACTGCGATAACGCGTTTCCATAGTTAAAAGCGTGCAACTATTTTTTTTTATTTAAAAAAAGAGAATGTAGCTACATTTAAAACACTATATTTTGTGTTAAACTACCTTGCCATTAAATGACAGAAAATTAGTTATCGAGGGTTTCTAATATAGCTAACAGCTGAGGGAGTGACCGAAAATTTGACAATCTCTCAGAAAAAAAAATAGAAATAATTTTTCCCCCCATTTGATATTGGAGCAAATGGAAAAGCAAAAAAAAAAATAGTGCTGTCAAACGATTAATTGCGATTAATTGCATCCGAAATATAAGTTTTTGTTTACATGTATGTGTACTGTGTTTATTTATTATGTATATATAAATTCACACACATACAGTATATATTTTGAAAATATTTACATGTACATATACATTTATATAGTTATATTATTATATTTTATATAAATATATTTAATATATAAACATAACATATTTTTCTGAAATATATACAGGCATGTGTGTGTATTTATATATACATAATAAATATACACAGTACACACTCATAGGCTATATTATGCAAACAAAATTTTTTATTTTGGATGCGATTATAAATTGATTTATAAAAAATAAATGTTTTTTTTTTGTTAGATACTATTGTGTAATTGAGTGTTATAAATGAATGGTTTTCAATTCAGAATTAGATAAAGGGTCTAATGATACACAAAACAATTGTTTTGTTAAAAGTCCCCATGAACAGGAAGTTGTTGCCGACTTTATTTCAGTATGGTGACACATTTCCAACTGGAAGAATACTAATATCATTACACTTTATTTGCTCTGTTTTATTTTGTGAAACCTTACTACGTATATGGAATATATGGAAT